>NC_022032.1:489717-496475 GCF_000317375.1 Microtus ochrogaster | reverse complement strand
AAGTTGATATTGGGAGTGGGTGTCGCTGTGGCAGACCTGACTGTGTTGTTTTGGGGATTGTGGAAGGACTTTGGAATTTGGGGCTAGAGAAGCCACTGAGTGTTCAGCTGTTCTGTAGGAGCTGGGAGGTAGGAATGTTGAGAGCAATGCAAACAACTGAGGGCTGACTTGTAACATTTCAGAGGGAAGCAGACATCCTACCAGGCCTTTTGAGTTAAGAGTCTGTGGTTCTGGTTAGTTGGGGCTGAAGAATCCATTTGAGTAACACAATACAGAACCACTAATGTGAACCTTTGCTCTCCTGGGATAACGGATGCTGGTCAGCTAGGGCTGACGAATCAGCTGTCTACTTCCTGCCTTCTACTGTGTGGATCCTACATCACGTAGGAGGCATGGATCCTTACAAGTGGGGAAGTATTCACCTGCAGCCAGGATTATTTAGTCAGCAAGTCATGAAAAGGAAGAGGAGGACCTGAAGGTGGGAGGGGAACAGGTTGAGAGGGTCTGGAAGCAGTGGCAGAGGGGCCTGGGGTAGATCAGAACACACTGCATGTATGTACAAAATCATCAAATAATAAATTAAAAATCTCAGTTAAAATGAAGGAAGTGGCTTGGCTGGAGGGTCCCAAGTCACAAGGGGCCGTGGGGCTTCACTTCCAGACTGTTGTGAGGTGTGATGGCTTCTTCCCACTGGTGCTTTTGCGTTTGTGAGGAACCCTTACCCAAGCTTGTATTACGCTGTATTAGTTCTAACTTTAGCCTGAGTCGGATACTTTGTTGTGGTAAAAGGTCTAATTACACAGGATTTCAATGCTGTCAGCTTTACGGCTGACCATCATATACCTCAAAGAAGCAGTCAGTCACCTACTGAAAACCCTAGGAGACTGTCTTCGGTGTATTACTAATTCTCAGATATTCTTCTGTACCTCACTGTTGCTATATAAAACACATTTCAGGTTAAAAGTCATTTCACATCTATATTAGTCAAATCAGATACAATAATCAACACAGAAAAACTTTAATAAAATTTTTATTTAGCTATAATACACATCTTCAAAGGTTTAAATAAAAATTTTCTTCATGATATCAAGAGAACGCTATGTTACTTTCCTTGAGAACGTCCCTCTTTTCGTTGAAGTACTTTTTAAACCACTCTATGTGTTCCACCTTCTGTTTAACACTCAGATACGGGTTTCTCGAAAGGCCATTTGTCACCAGCTCCATGAAGTTGCGAATTGGTCCTTGCTTGGGGAAACCCTCCAGGTACTTATCCAAAAATATATGTTCATGGAATTCTGAGCCATCATCATCAAAACCTGGGAAATAAAATTGACAGTAACATGATTATGAGTGTAAAGCCCGCATCATAAAATAACACTAATGATGCGTCAGAGGTAGTGAGAAGCACAAATTGTGACATTAGACCTAGTTTAACCACCAACTTAAATGTGACTGTGAGCATCAGTTTCTCCAGACACAGCATGAGGACTAAGAGGACGCCCTCCTAGGGATGCTGCAGAGACTAAATAGAAGGAGCTGAGATACAGCGGCTTCCCCACCTATAGAAGAAACAGCTATTGCTCACGAATATTGCTAACATCTGAGAAACTATGATGAAAGTTATACAGTGTGTAAGTATTTGAATGTAAAACAAGACAGACTCATAGAAAGGATTTTCAAGTAGTTCAAAAGAAGAAAACACAAATGATAAGTACAAAAATATAAATAATGAAAGGCGCAGGGTTATATTCCAGCAATTCAGTAAACTCTCATTTTTGTTTTACTTTTCAGACAGGCTCTCACCTCACCCAGCTTGGTCCTGACGCTCCTGCCTCCACACCCCAAACGCTAGAGTGCAGCTGTGATGGGCTGTGGAGTACCACACCTGGCTCAACAATTACTTTAAACGTAAATGGTCCAAATACACACCAAGTCATAAAAAATAAGATCAGGGACTGACTGGGGAGATGGCTTTCCGCCCAAGTCTGATGACTCGAGTTGATCCTCAGAACCCATGTGAGAAAGCCAGATGCAATAGGACACACCTCTGCACTCCCCGTGTAGCCCCTACTAGAAATGGGAGGCAAGACAGGAGAATTGCGGCAATCCTCTGGGTCGGCAGGCAGGACCAGCAGTAAGCAAGACAGAATCTGCTCAGAACATGGTGAAGGCGAAAACTGACTTCCAAGATTGTCCTCAAACACCTGTCCTAAAGTTGAGGATGACCTTGAACTTCTGATTCTCCTGTCCCAACCTCCCATATAAGCAGGACTAAACCCGTGGGCTACTTTGCCCAGTTTATGGTTATGGGGATGCGACCCAGGACCTCAGGTGTACTAGGCAAGCACTCCACTGCTCAAGTACACCCATGGTTCCCATGATACATTCTGACATATAATTTTACTCCTTTATTGTCATTATCAAATATCTAGAATTAAATAAAATTCCAACCATCTGTAAACAACAATTTAAAACAACTTTGCTAGGCTTCTTCTCAGACACCAGTGCTCTAAATCCACATGCACCTAGCTGGACACTAAGATGGAACCCTTCAGAGCAAGCTCTAGCTGATAACTGTCAGGAGTCTGAAGTAACACTGACCTGCTTCGTTGTTAATTGGGAACTCCCACAGCTTCCCCTCTTTCGTCCACTGGATCATCTCCTCAAACCCATTCCCCAAAGGCTGTTCGTTGACTGTGGCCAGCTGCTTAGCAAATTCTATCTCCCAGAGAGAAGGGGGTGCAGCTGTGTGATTTAAAAAAACAGGAAAATGTAAATGTCTTTTTTATTTTTGTTATTAATTTTTATTATTCTCTCATATATCACATCCTACAGGAGGGTCTGTCAAGAAAAAGGAAAAAATACTAATAAATTCTGAGCATTCCGTCTATGAAACATGTTTTTAAACACATTTAATTTAATCTTGACAATCAGCCCCAGGAGTAAGATAATAAAGAGATGGCACCTTCTATGCTTTAATCATTTATTTCCTTTTGAAACTTAAATCATCTTTCAAGAATGAGTCAGACAGAGACCCACATTGGAGCACCGGACAGAAATCTCAAGGTCCAAATCAGGAGCAGAAGGAGAGAGAGCACGAGCAAGGAACTCAGGACCGCAAAGGGTGCACCCACACACTGAGACAATGGGGATGTTCTATCGGGAACTCACCAAGGCCAGCTGGCCTGAGTCTGAAAAAGCGTGGGATAAAACCGGACTTGCTGAACATAGTGGACAATGAGGACTACTGAGAACTCAAGAACAATGGCAATGGGTTTTTGATCCTACTGCACATACTGGCTTTGGGGGAGCCTACGCAGTTTGGATGCTCAACTTGCTAGACCTGGATGGAGGTGGGGGGTCCTTGGACTTCCCACAGGGCAGGGAACCCTGATTGCTCTTTGGGCTGATGAGGGAGAGGGACTTGATCAGGGGAGGGGGAGGGAAATGGGAGGCGGTGGCGGGGAAGAGACAGAAATCATAAATAAATAAATAAATAAATAAATAAATAAATAAATAAATAAATAAATAAATAAATAAATAGATAGAATGAGTCACACTCTCACCAGCCATTGCCAATGGTGATATAAAATGGTAGCAGCACTTTGGCAAAACAATTTGAGTTAATTAAAAAGTTAAAAACAAGACTATAAGCTACCAGGGACTCTCCAGCTACCTACCCCCCACAGTGTGGAGACACAGGCTTGGTAACTGTCCTCCACTTCACAGTACGCCTTCATTCCATCACCCCAGAGCCCTACGGTTGCGTGCCAAGAACTGCCACCACCTCCTGGCCTCACATCCTTTGGAAGTGTGCTGCTAGCCGGGGACTTCCACTTCTTCCTGCCTTGCCAACCCTCTGGGTCTCACTATATCCCAGACTGGTCCTGCCTCAGTTAGGGTTCCACCGCCATGAGAAAACACTATGACCAAAAGCAACTTGGGAGGAAAGGATTTATCCCATCTTACAGATTGTAATCTAACATCCAGGGAAGTGAGGGCAGGAACTGGCGGAAGAACATTGTTTACTGGCTTGCCCCTCATGGCTTACTTGGTCTACCTTTTTATATGCCATAGGACCACCTGCCCAGGACTGGTACAGTGTACTGGACCCTCCACATCAAACATTAAACAACAACAAAAACACCCCCACAGCTTGCTCACAGGTCAATCTGGTAGGGACATTTCCTCAATTGACATCCCATCTTTGCAAATTATTCTAAATTGTTGTCAAGTTGACAAAAACTAACCAGGATAGGTCACTCCAGAGACCCAGGTAGGCTATCCATGTTCCCCATATTAGCTCCCCACATTCTGACAGCCCTAGTCCAAGAAACACACTTCACCATTACCAGCAAGCACCACCTGGGGTAAAAGTATTCCAAGCAAAGGAACTTGAAAAAAGCAGACATAACTATTCTAATACTTGACAAAGTAAGACGTGAAACCAAACGAGTAAGAACAGAGAAAGAAAGACATATCAAACTCATCAAAGGAAAAAAAATGAACCAGGAGATTAGTACAGTCTTAAATATATACTCACCAAATACAGGAACATCCAATTTCATAAAAGAAACATCGTTAGTTAGATCTAGAATCACAGACTGACCCCAACACAGTGAAGGCGTGTGAGTTCAATAGTCTACTCTCACCCAGACTGGTCATCCCGAAAAAAAAAAAAAGAACTAAATGGAGAAACTCTGGAGTTTGATGACATCATATATAAAACGGGCCAACAAGATATCAACCGAATATTTCACGTAAATACTAAGGAATATGCATCCTTCTCAGCAGCAATTTCTTCAAATTAGATGGTGTTTTTGTCCTAATATGTATTAGGACACAAAACAAACCTCAAAAAATTCAGAAAATTGAGATCACATCCTGCATTCTGTCTGACCACAATGGGATAAAGCTGTATAATTGCAGAAATTACACAAACAGATGGAAGACTAAACAACATGCTGCTGAATGATAATTGGGTCAAGGAAGAAATAAAAAATGAAATTAAATAATTCCTATAATTGAAAACATAAATACAAAAAGTTGGGACATACTGAAGCAATTCCTAAGAAAAATATAGAATCAAGTACCTACATAAAAATTTTTGAGGTCTCAAATTAATAACTTAATGAAGCACCTGAAGGCATTGGAAAAACAATAAGAATATCCCAAAAAACAGATGGTAAGAGATAATCAAAATCAGAACTAATATTAATAATTCAGAAACAAACAAAGAATTAATAAAATGAAAAGTTAGTTTTTTGAAAAGATTGTCAAGCAGCCAAATTAACCAAATTGAAAAGTATTCAATTGTGTGTATGCATGCTCTCCTATTCTGGGTAGTGAGCTGCTCAAAATCAGGAACTACGGATTAGTTATCTTCAGGTAAAAGCAGAGTGCTATAAGGCGCATGGTGGGTGAATAACTTTCTAACCAAAAATAGCAGCCAATTCATAGCTCTGGATTATTTATCTGGTAGCACTGATCTCTCAAGATCCCAAAGGATGCAATATTTTAAGGGGGAGCATGACACAATAAGCAGATCAACACCTATATTCACAGGCAAGACCTAGGTCAACGACAGCAAGAAATAAGAAACCGTAAACACCCAACTGTTACAATCAAAACACCAAGGCCATCTTAGAAAGACAGAGTGCGTCTCCACCTGGAGAAGTCTTATTCTGAACAAACCTGCCTCAGGTGCTTCATCAGCAAACGCCTTCACGTCAAAAATGGAAAGTCTTTTCCCCTTGAATAAACCTTTCCTAAGATAAAAACATTTGGAAAAAAAAATCTTAGTAAGATATATTTATAAAATGTCAACAAAAATGTTTAAGGAAAAGATTACATGAAACAATCTATGTAGTAATTAAAGACAATCACATTGACCCCCATTGACATTGTAGCTAAATCACCATAATTTTAGGACTCATGAGTGAAAAAAGAACATATACACTTGGATTTCTGCTTTATAATATAACAAACCAGCTAAGTTTAATTAAAATACTCAATTGAAAGTTCTAGAAAACTTGGTGTTACTTAAATCGATAAAAATCTGCAAAAATAGAAACCAGTAAAGTAAACATTTGTCCTTGAGACAGAAAGCAGTGAAAGGTTTAGCTATAAATTTAGTGGTAGAAGAAGGCACAGATAAAACATGCTATTTTATAAAGCAATCAATCTGTAATTTAAAAGTAATTCTTAACTTTCTTTACATAGCCATTTTTACAAACTGCTGAAATTAATGTCAGAGAGTTAACATGAAACTTCTGATATACTCTAATTAATTATGATGTTTGTCAACTTGGCACAACCTACAGTCACCAGGAAGAAATCTCAATGAGGCATTGCCTACATCAAGCTGGGCAGGACCTCTCAGTGAGGGATCGCCTTAGTTGATTTGGTAGCATCAAGCCCAAGAAGATCCTGGGCTTTGTAAGTATAGAGAACACACATGTCTCCATGTTCTTGACTGTGGACGTGACAGGATCATGGCTTCCGGTCCCTGCTTTGACTTCCCAGCCCCCAGGGCTGTAGGCAAGAACCTCAGGGCATTCGATCACATCACAGAAAGGAAACCAGGACAAACTGCTTTGTCAACAGTTCCCTCTTTCAACAGAAAGAAACACTTTTTTTTTTTCAATTTACTTATTTACTTGAATAAAACTACTAACAGATTAAAAAAAAAAAACAGTTCAGGCTGGGCGGTGGTGGTGCATGCCTGTAATCCCAGCACTCGGGAGGCAGAGGCAGGC
>NC_022032.1:458319-484205 GCF_000317375.1 Microtus ochrogaster | reverse complement strand
AAATTCCTTTACTAAAAAAGTGAAGCCAGGCGGTGGTAGCACATGCCTTTAATCCCAGCACTTGAGAGGCAGAGGCAGGCGGATCCCTTGAGTTTGAGTCCAGCCTGATCTACAAAGTGAGTTCCAGGACAGTCTTCAAAGTTACAGAGAAACCCTGACTTGAAAAACAAAAACAAACAAAAGAGTGGGAAAAGTTGCAAATTAAAAGAAACAAGAGACCTTATCCATGAAAAAAAAAAGGGTTTGCTCCATTAGGTTGCCGTGTGGCTGTAAACACTGGCCTTCCAGGAGTTCTGCTGCCAGCAATCCTAGCACTCAGAAGGCAGAGGCAGGAGGATGGAATTCCAAGCCACCCTGGCCATCTGGCTTACATAGTAAGACCCTGACCCTAAAATCAATGACAATGAAACATGCCTTTCTCTCCAGAAGTGCCCCCGAGGCCTCAGGTTTTTTTCCCTACTAAACATTATCATTGCAGAGCTGAGAGTGGATTTGGTTAATGACCTGGTGATCTCACCTTAACTCCCCAGAATGATTATCCCAGATTCTCCCCCCCTCCTTAGGGAAGATGTCTCATGTGCTCTATGGCTGCTGACCTCTGTGCTACCTCAGTCAGAGACCACACTAGGTTCTAGGCCTTTCAGCTATGGGACCCACGCCCATGGTCACATGTAATTTGGACAAGAGTTTCTAGGTTGTCACACCTTCAGCTTCACTGTGCACCTGGAACTGGACTGATTGTTGCCTGGAAACCTTTCCCCAAACTGTTCCGTTTTATGAGAGGGCCAGGCAAATATCATGACAGGTCCTAATAACTCAGCTAAGAACTAGGCCTCAGCTCCTGCCTCTTGAAACAGAACAAGACAGTCTCTGAGGAAGACATGAATCACAATGCCCCTGACAGTGAGGACAAGGGGAACTGCGTTCTCAGCCTGGACCAAACCCCCCATTACCTTATAACCAAATAAGGATAAAGCTTGGGACTTGTCCAGACTTGCCCAAGAATGTAAAAGCTATAGCCTTAGCCAATCCGTTAGCCCTAACCAATAGAAACGTACTAATAGGATTCCACTTGGTAAGCCAGTCCTAGATAGAATGAGCACACTGCGGTTAGAACTCCTTTAATTGTATGAAAAAGCCTGCAAGTCTTTCTTGGGGGTGGCCATTCGCCACCTTTGCCTTTGTGTTGGATGTGTGACCCCAGCATGCTAGGACTTCTATTCTCGAGAAGATAAACCCTCACTACACAGCCTGTGGCCAAACCTGTGGCCTATTTTTTTAATTGATGATTTTTTCAGTGGATGATTGATGTGGGAGGGCCCAGCTCACTGGGCAAGTAGTCCTGAGTTGTAGAACATAGCAAACGGAAAGAGGCAATGTGACCATGTCAGGAAGCAGTGCGACCATGTCAGGAAGCAGTGCTCTTTCCATGGCTTCTGTTTCAGTTGCTGCCGCTAGGCTTCTGCCTTGAGTTCCTGCCCTGACTTCTCTGATTCTGTCACCTGGAACTGGAAGATGAAATAAACCCTTTCCTTCCCAGGCTGGTCATGGTGCTTGATCACAGCAATAGAAACCCTAACTAGGTATCCACAATGACCTTGGGTCTATCAGTGATAATATGCAGAATAAATTAAGATGACAATTGGAGTAGAAAACTATACAAACAAAATCCAGTAGGCTACAGAGCTCCAATACCTGTTTTTTACATCAGTGAGCTTCGCCTGGTCAAGAGAGTTGTCCATTTCTTCATCAAACTGAATCTGGTGCTGTGGTCTGGTACTAACTCTTGTAGAAGTGGATCTGGCAATTTTCATATCTGATATTATGTGACGGAAACTGAAATTAAAAGGTCCAATGCATTAGGAGTCTTAGCTGCATCAGAGCAGCACACTTTTCTCAAGAGGAGACATACCATTTCGTTCTTACTTCACTCTTATGCCCCGAGGAGAGTGTGAAGATTTATGAGTAAATAAGTCACACGCTTATACTCACATGACATAGACGTTAAGATGCATGTCTCCAATTTTTAAAATATACTCTTATTAAGAAATTTTTATTTGAGGGGCTGGAGAGATGGTTCAGAGGTTAAGAGCACTGAGTGCTCCTCCAGAGTTCCTGAGTTCAATTCCCAGCACCCACATGGTGGCTCACAACCATCTGTAATGAGATGTGTAATGCCAGCTCTTCTGGCCTACAGGCAGACATGCAGGCAGAACACTATACATAATAAATAAATCTTAGAAAGAAAGAAAGAGAGAGAGAAAGAAAAGAAAGAAAGAAAGAGGGAGAGAGAAAGAAAGAAAAGAGAGAGAGAGAGAGAGAGAGAGAAAAGAAAGAAAGAAAGAAAGAAAGAAAGAAAGAAAGAAAGAAAGAAAGAAAGAAAGAAAGTCAGACCAAGATTCTTTGGTCCCAGGACCCACATGGCAACTCCTTCAACTCCAGTTCCAGGGACCAACACCCTCTTCTGATTCCACAGATTCCTGCACGCACACAACGTAGATACACACACTTAGACACACACACATAGAACAGTTTTTAAAACAAAGAGAATATGTTGAAAAGCTGAGCTCAAACATAAGGAAATGGGGAGGGACTGTGTCTGACATCACAGTGTGAGCAAAACCAATGTTTAATTTCTCAGAGAAACTATCTTTTTGTAAGTTCCTAAAGGAATAGCTTAGCCACTCAATTAAATACAACAAACAGCAGCTGGAGAGGTGGCTCAGGAGCTGGAAGTCCTTGCTCTTATGAAGCAAATGCTCTAAGTTTCATTGTTATGTGGGGTGGGCATGTGTGTAGGCAGAGCACAACACAGTACATATGCAGAGGTCGGCAGACAGTTGGTGGCATGACTGCTCTCCGTCAGACGTGAGGGCTTGGAGACACAAGGCCACCAGGCATGGCAGTAGGCACCTTTACCTACTGAGTCACCTCGCTGGCCCATGAGGTGGATTTTGTATGTAACACGGATGTGTACCATGCACCGGGCACTGGGAGACCTAAGCACGACAGGCATGACATCTGACCACTGACCTAATCTTGTGCTTCTCTCTGGCTTTCTGAGCCCTCGACTCCTCCTCGTGTTGCTGAAGCTGCTTAAGTAGCTCCGACTTGGTTGTCTGCTTGTCGAAAGGTAGAGAATCTGCAACAGCAGACGCGGCTGCCACCAGCTCAGGACTCAGGAACTCACTTCTAAACGGAAAATGAAATGAGGAAGGAAAAACCAGAGTAAGTTAGGACATCACTCTTTAATCAAAAGGAAACCAGAGTAAGTTAGTACATCACTAGTTTTACCAAAAGTAAAGTGGGGAAGAAAACTCACGAAAAAAAAGTATTCAATTTCCACAAAAGCAAGAATTCTCAAATATTCAACATGGTTTTCTAGGTGGCTTTGTTGCTTGTTTGTCTGTGTTGAGACTGGATCTCACTAGGCTGGTCTGTAACTCACAATTGCCTACCTCAGCCACAGAACTACTATATTCTTACGTACACCCGTTATACACAGCACATATGTACTGCTTCAGTGCTGGGAACACAGAAACTCTGAAACACGATACTCTAAGTTAATAAATACTTGTGGCCACACACCACGGGCAGCCGTGCATGGTGGTTCACGCCTGCAATTCCTGTACTCAGAAGCTACAGCAAGAGGATCACAAGTTCAGGGCTAACCCAGGCTATGTAAGGAGATCCTGTCTTGGGAGAAAGGGGGAATTGAGGGCTATGGAGATGATTCAGTCAGCGAGGTGCTTGCCATGCAACCCCGCGAATCTGAGTTCGATCCCCAGAACGTGTGAAAAAGCTGGGTGTGGACCAGTGAGGTCACTTACTATTTGGGAAAGCATTTGCCCCGCAAGCTTAACAGCATGATTCTCAGGTAAAGACTTTTTTCTTTCTTTTTCTCTCTTTTTTTCCCTCTCTCTCTAAAGCAGTTTCTGTGGGTTTAAAAATAAAGCAGACCCACATACATCAATGTGAACTGACAGCAGTCATTCAACCTAACTCCAATGCCACGTCATTAAAAAAATACATCTTCCCCTACATTCTCTTGACACTCATCCCTGGTACCCAGGCACCAGCCTGTGAAAACGCCAGAGCAACCTAACAGCTCATGTGGCTGCTTCTGCTAGTAGCCCAGCTAAGGGCTCAGCTGGTAGCGAGGGAGCAAACTTCAGGTGATTTCATAGATTCTCATAGCCTCCAGCTGAGGCCTCAGACATCGTCTTCTCTGTGAGTATAAAAATGGTCATTTTATGAGAGTGTGTTTGGGGCAATCTATAATGCAGCCATTGTAGTGAGCTTTGATTATGACCAGAAAGGAGGAAGGGAGGGAGGGAAGGCCAGTCACGTGTGGAGTGATTGTTACACTGCAATCATGAGGCAAATACTATGACTATCTCAAATTTGCAGACACTGGATTCTAAGAGAAAGATGGGAGGGATCTGGTTGGGCCCAGGCCTGTAATCTCAACTCCTCAGGAAGCTGAGACAGGAGGACCACAAGAGCGTGCTGTGTTTGGGGACAAAGTGAGTCCAGGGCTAGCCTGTGCAACTTAGTGAAACTCTCTCTCAAAATAAAAAGTAAGAACATGGTTGGGGATACCATCTGATGCCTAGATGGTTAAATAAAATTATTACAAAAAACTTTTCTTCAAACTCAGAACAAATGTATTCCATTCACTGATCTTGTCTACAGCCTCTTCTTGGACCAAGTCAGATGGTTTCAAGATTTTTTTATATCTATCTACCACATCACTGCTGCACAGACCAACATTTCTAATCTCAGTTCCTTTAGAGCAGTGCTGTGGTTAAGTACGGTGCCTGTGCCTGTCCTTCAGGAAGCAAAGACAAGAGTACAGAAGAACAAAGTAATCCTGTAGTATGCATGGTCTAACCTGAGTGCTGGGAATACAGATGTGTGCCCTGCCAAAATGTAGTCCAGAATGAGTACTTAGATATGTATGTGTATTTTATTATTATTATGATGATGATGATTATTGTTGTTGTTGTTGTTTTTCTGAGATAAAGTCTATGTAACTCAGGTTGGCCTCAAATTCACAATATTCTGTTTCTTGCTCCCAAGCGCTGGGATTATAGCCAAGTGCCACCACCATACCTGGCTACAAATATCTGCTTGTCCCTTAAGTACACACACATGCGCGCGTGCGCGCACACACACACACACACACCCCTGAAGTAACTATTAGAAACCCTCTACTGCTTCGTTATTTCAATGTCTCGAGTACTATAATTTAATAGCTTGTTTACTATAAGAAAAGGCTTATTGGGACACCACAGATTGGTCTCCAAGAGCATTGATTTGGAACTATTTACCTCTTCTCTGGAGGATCTTCTGGAGCTCTGGGATGCCTGCCAACTGTAGCCTCCAAAATGGTAGAAGGTTTTCTGCCACGAGGCTTTGCTGTTTGTACGTTTACTGTGCTCCGTTCAACTTTCATGTCCTTAATAATGTCTAGCAGGTCTTTTTTTGAAGTATCCTCTCCTTTGTCTTGCTTCTTTGCTGCCTTCTGGGAAATCTCACCAGCTGGAACAGGCTGGCTATCCTTCTTGCTATAGATGGAGCTGCCAGTGCCAAAATGTCTTTGGATATTATTTTCTGTCCTGGAATGACATATTAAAGAATAATAGAAAAATACAATGCCAAAATATTAAAGTAGTAACTGAAAAGAACCTGCTTTACACTGAAAAGAATTTCAATTTGAGCCCTTTCCGGTTTCTTTTACTTTCTATTATTATAAGCAACCGTAATGGAAGCAATTTATCATGTGTTAGTACAGACCCTGGGCTTTACTTACACAGCAAGACTTGTGTACAGTTTTCACCCCCACCTCAACTCCAAAGGTCAGCACCAGCCTCCTCTTACAGAGAAGGAAACGGAAAACCATAGCAGTAACTGTACAGGGCGTCTTTATTATTCTCCTGTGACTAGGATAAAATACCATGCCTAAAAGCCACTAAAGGGAAAAGGAGCTTTTTTGGCCTTATGATTCCAGAGAACAGTTCATTCGTTCAGTCGCCAATCACCTAGCTCTCCCAAACTCCAAAACTAAGTAATTTGCTTGTAAAAACACCTGAGGCTACTTCACCAGTCACTTGAGAATTAGTGAAAACTCAGTTACAAAGGTAGTTTTGCCATGACCAATACATAGCATCAATATGGTACAATTCATTAGGAAAACCCTCTGATAATTATTATTATCTTGCATCTGAAAGTTAATGTTGAAGGTACAGACAAGTGGAAATCAGGTTACCACAGTGTTTCTTTCCAAGAGTGCTCTAGGACTTCAAAAAATAACCTGTGTTATAGCAAAATAATTCAAGATCCCTTGCATTACACGCCTTTAATCCCAGCACTGAGAGAGGCAGAGGCAGGTGAATCTCTGTGAGTTCGAGGCCAGCCTGGTGTACAGACTGGGGTCCAGAACAGCCAGAGAGACACAGAGAAACCTTGTCTCGAAAAGCCAATAAAAATAAATAGATAAAACTATGCTCCGAATCTCTCATCTGAACTTACTTTCTTTGAGAATATCTCATGAGCTTCCCCTAGTTTGCTGGGGGTATGAGTAATAGATCATTTGTCTAGCAAGCAGGAAACCCTGAATGATCTCCAGCATCAAATCAAAGACCCCCACATTGTTCCCTTCAGAGGCTGATTTTACATTCTTCATCCTTCATAATGTAGGCTCCTACGATAAAAGTTAGCTCTGCCAACATTTAAAAAATAATGACATAGTTAAAACTCGTTCTCAAACATCCTTCTCCTTCTGTGGATTCTCTAGGACCGTCAGCTGAAAGAGCTGGTCTCTTTGGCCACTCCGTTACTTCATCACATCACATCCCGTTAACTCTACTTTGTGCACTCTCTTCCTCCCGTGGACTTGTTCCTCTCCTTCTCCATTGTTAGCTTGCTTCAGCGTGATATTAGATAGAACAGGGGTGCCCAGGGAGGATGCCATGAACCGCTTACAACCTCTAGGCGTCCCTATTTGCTCTCCTATAGTTATGTGCTGAGAGAGTGAAGTAATCTGTGCTTACCCAAACTATTGTTAGTGTACTTGAATTACCTCTTTAGTGGAACTAAATAACTGTCCAGAATAGCAGGACTTTCTTATTCAGAGCTCAACACCAGTAACTGACACATCGTAGGCACTTTCAATAATGCAGTAAGGAATAAAGTGGGAAGCATTAATGAGGCCATCAAGAGATCTTGGGACGCACAGAATACAAGAAAACGACCTCTTTTTTGGAGACTGTACAACGATTTGTAGCAGCAAGCAAGATGAGGGGCAGGCGTGCAACAGAAAGTACCCAGGAGACAAGACAGGTTGTCATAGCTGTTTGCCACACCCACCGCGACCCTGGGCAAGCTGCCTTGTACGATTTCTCTTTGCCTACATTTAAAACAACCGCTTCTAAGCCTACGGTTGCAGTATCAACTGCAAATAAAGGAACTGGAGAGCCACGGTAGACCGGCGGGACCAAAAACCCCGGAACGTCTTACCAGACAGTTCCGGACCGAGCCGCGGGTAGCGCACTCACAGTCACCAAGGCATCCCAGTTTCCAGGGGGCAGAGGGAGGCCCGAGAAGGGGAGAGGACGTATAAACGCCGGGATTCTACGAAGCATCGTGTAAAAATAAACTCAAGCAAGAGCACAACCGGAAGCACACTCAAGCAAGGGCACAAGCGAACTAGTTCATCCCTTCGCCAAATATGTCCCCCGACATGGTTTCCGCCTGTACGCTTCCTCGCCTTTGGGATTCCGGCTGGTCACAGAAGTCTGTAATTGTGTTCCGGGATCTTTGACTGCCTTGATCCTCGCTTTCAGGTTCGGCTGTCTGGGCGGAGTCCACGCCAGGCTCAGAGAGATAGTAAATCGGGTGATCAATTAAACAAAAACTGATCGGGGCCATAAAGAACTGGTCGTACTGCCTGTCCCGCCCTCCCATGAGTGACGGGGCGAGCTCGCCGTGCTCGGCTTTTAAGGAAACTCCTGGTCAAGGTCTGGGCTAGGTGTTTCCAAGTTCTTTCTTCTCCTCTTTTCCAATGAATTGAAAATATGGGATCCCACAGAATTTATAAAATAAGCAAGTTGATTTTGTTTGGAGTCAAATGATAGTGCAAATTAAAGAGCGATATGCCGGGGCTGGGGAGATGGCTCAGAGGATAAGCGCATTGGCTGCTCTTCCAGTGGCCCTAACTTCAATCCCCAGCACCCAAATGGTATTCTTATGTCTTGTATTTATTGATTGTCACAAAGTATTTCCTCATACCAAGGTCTCTAATCTAATTTACATGTCTTACTAAAAAAGCATCACAGGGCCTCGTGATACATAATTAGTCCCTTATTTTGTGTCATTTACAATACAAGATAATACAAGAACCTCAGGTGTGCCTGAGGAATCTTGTGACCAAAGTCTTGGAGTGATTACAATGCTCCTTCAGTAAAATAATTCTGCAAATCACAGATCAGAAAACAATCACTGTTTTCCATAAGGATTCCTCAAGGTCAAATTACTTCTAGAAAACAGCTGTTCGTTCTAATGCTTACCCCAGTGACTGCTAAATCCCTAAACATGACTGCACTTTGGGAGGGACTGGTTGATGTGCACATTGTTGGTCCTATTTAAACTTTGGCCTTACTTCAGGACCCCAACGGTGGACTTGAGAGGTTTGCTGGATCTCTGGCCTCCCTTCCCAATGTGAGCACATTAAATACATCTTTTCCCCCCTGCTTTCCACGATTAATTTGGTTCTTTTCATAGGCTTGTTGTGGAAGGGTGGACAGACCTGACTTGGCATAAATTGGAACACCCAAGTTACCTGTTAAAAAGAAGCCTGGAAGGATGGTTGGTGGGGAAGGAGAAGAAGGAACAAACCACTCTTCCTTTGGTCATTTAGAGAAAAAGGAGCATATAGACACAGAGCAGAAGAGTACCAGCTTAAATTTACATGGCAAATGTGATATTTTGTTTAAGATCTTTTGTGTTACTAAGCATTCCTCACATCCTAAAGAAATAGAGAAATTTTCTACCTTTTTTTCTCAACTGGGTACTCTTAATTTCATTGTATCGTGTGTCTGTGAATATTGTTTCCAACATTTTTGGGTTTTTTTTTCATGTTTTTTTGTGCAAAAAAGTTTTTTTTAACAAATGTGGCCACTTCAGTTCCCCTTTTAAATTCATTTTTTGGAAAGTGCAATATTTTTATTATAAAGCAATGCTACCAGGTCAATTTATGTTGTTTATTGTATCTTTTTTTTTCCTTAGTTACTTCTTTATTGATTCTTTGGAGCTTTTCCTCCTGGTCCCCATCCTCCCCCTTCCCTCATTGCTGCCACCTCCATCCCCACATAAGGAAACAAATCAAAGTAAGCAATCAAGCAAACAAAAGCAAAAAAACAAACAGACCAACAAAAACCCACAACAAAAACAAAATAAAATCCACAACAGACAAAATCTCTTTGCAGGACTGGAGAGATGGCTCAGAGGTTAAGAGCACTGGCGCCATTGTTTCCTGAATGCCACAGAGTACTAGCTGCTGATTTAATAGAAGTTATGGAGCTGATGAAATTGCCCTGTGTGTCTTGCCCACAAGCCACAAACCACAATCCATAAACTGCTACTGAGCTCTTGAAACATGACTAGTGCAAGAGAGAGTCTGAACTTGAAAGTTCATTCCATTGTATGGAAATCAAGCAGTTACATACAGCTGAGAGCTGCCCGAAAGTAGAGAAACGTCAGTTAAAAGCAGTAAGTCCTCGCTCTTGCTGGTTTCCAACCGCTGCTGCGCCAGCAGTGGGGTGCTGATGCCAGCAATAGGCAACTGAGGAGATGAATGCATAAATAGCCTGCTGAGTGCTGCAGAAATATAAAGGTAGAGTAGACAGCAAAGAGACGGATAATATTTTAAAATAGGGTTTCGCGGGGCTGGAGCGATGGCTCAGTGGTTAACAGCACTGGCTGCTCTTCCAGAGAACCATTTGTAACTCCAGCTCATGGGGGCAGGGAGGTCTAATGTCCTCTTCTGGCATTCATAGAAACTGCAGGCATTGCATGCAATGCATAGGCTTCTGCAAACAGCACATCTAGGTGCACAACCACTTCTCCAGATTTCTATTGTATATAAAGACCAGAAGCTTTCTGGGACTTTCCTGGGACTCCAGCACCAGACTGGGACTGCTGAGACATCCAGCCTTGTGGATTGAACAACAACCAGATCCCTGCCCTCTCTGCTGCTGGCCAGACCACAGCATGTAATCCGCTCTAATAAACCCCATCTATATCAGTTTTGGTCCTCTAGAGAGAGAATTGGCAAAAACACTCAACAGACTCCTACATATTTTTCTATTAAACAAAAAAAAATGTACTGGGCGATGTTGGCACATGCCTTTAATCCCATCACTTGGGAGGCAGAGGCAGGCAGATCTCTGTGAGTTTGAGGCCAGCCTGGTCTACAGAGCTAGTTCCAGGACAGGCTCCAAAGCTACAAAGAGAGACTCTGTCTCCAAAAACCAAAATAAATAAATAAATAATAAACAAACAAATAGACAAACAGATAAAAAATAATAATGGCAAGGGAAACCCAAAGGAGACAACAGATTCCTATGATAGTCTCACAACCATTTCTAATACAATAGGACCAACTATAAGTAATTTTTTTCATCCTCTAATTTTGTTTTATGAATATTCCTTTTTTGAGAACTTATAAATTTGTCTATAAAACTTATTTTTAATGACTAACTTGGTAGTGCATACAACCCTTCTGCCACATCATCTCCTGTATTCCGAGGACAGGAGTGTGCCATCACCAGGCCAGTCTGGTTCACTCTCTTTCTCACACAGCACTAACTAACCTATTCAAAAGATGTTAAATGTGAGTAAAAGCATCATCATAGGGTGTGGATGTGGCTCAGTGAATAGCAATTGAGTGCTTTTTGTTTTCTAAGCAAGGAGACTTGTAAGGGGGCATCCAGCCTTTTGCCACTGTGACACAATGTTTTCACCTTCAAATTTGGGGTCACGTGCATAGCTCTCCTGGGATGCATGTAGCCTATGGGTCTCAACTGGATACAGCTGCTAAAGAATAATCCAGTGAAGATATCCCCAGCTATAAATCAAGATGAGAGGTCATAGAGGTGGAGAGGGACTCAGATGGAGCCAGAGAGAGCTCTGTAAATCCTGGTAGCCTACAATGATGTCATCTATCAAACTACCACTATTCCTTATGACAGAAGAGATGAAAGTGTACTAAGGCCAAGGGACACACCACAGCTCCTGAGCTGTGCAAGGACATAGAGTAGGTAGACAAGGGACAGGTGGCTCCTGCTCAGTGATGTAACCCTAGATCCCACGCGCCCTGCAGTGGCCTTCGGACAAGCCACACTGAGACATCTGCTCAAGCCACACTCTAGGGAATCTACAGAGGCACCCTGATATGTCACAGATCCCTGCCTTTTTTTTTTTTTGTCCATTTCCTTTACCAGTCTAGAGTTTGCCTATAGTTTAGTATGGTTTAGCTATGCATGGTTAGCATGGTTTGAACTCCTTGTCTGTTTTGGGGAACTCTCTTAACACTAAAGTGACTTTCAGGGCAGTAAGCAGAATCCCACCTTGCTTGCTCCCATGTAGACATGGCGAAGGCTAGAGACCAGGGCCATTGGCATCCATTGGCTGCCACTCGAGACCTGTCATTTGGAAATGAGCAACAGCAGGCCGGGACAGGGCATGGGATGATTTGTCATGCAAGCCTGGTGAGGATCAGCCCAGTTTGGAAGAACAGACACGCAGAAGGGGCAGTGGCACAGACCACCAGAGCTCTATGGGGCTTCAGCAGGGGCTTCCAGGGGAGACCAGCTCTGTGGTGGGATGGGGAGGGGTTTTGTGTAAGGAAGGTGTTCGTGGAGTCCTGACTCTTCATATAGTCATAGAAAAGCCAAACTATCCCTTTAATCAACTGCCCATTGTACCTCAGCAAAGAGAGTTAACTTCTGTTGAGTTTAATTAAGACCACTCCCCCGAAAAAGGGCCGTATTCCTTGGAAAACACACCCTGTTTGGGGTTCCTCTGACACAGGGCTTATGCATCCTCAATTCACACCCTCCTGGGATGCTACCTTCAAGAGGTTTTTGTTTTGTGCTACTTTTTGTTGTAAAGTCTCACTTTGTAGTTGAAGCTGGCTAAGATTTTCCTATATTGGCACCCTGAGATTACAAGTATGTGCTACCATATTTTTTAGTATCCAGGCATACCTTGGCTCTGCCTCTTGGGCCCAGTCACCCATTGGCTTAAGGTGAGCAGTTCCACTGTACACAGTGCAAGGGTCCCCTTTTTTTTTTTTTTTTGTGGTTTTTTGAGACAGGGTTTAGAGACAAACTCTGCCCACTCCCGATCCCCCTCCCATTTTCTCCCTCCCACCCCCCCACATAGGCAAGCAGGCCTTTGCCTCCCTCTCCAATCCTCTCCTCCCCCTTCCCTTTCCTTCCCGCCCTCCCCCACTCCCTTTATTTCAAACTCCACACTCAAGCTCTCTCTGCATGGCGTATTCCGTTCCACCTTGTTTTGGGCCCAACTTGCTATGGGATATACCACAAAGGTCCCTCTCGCACCATACCGTATCTTACAATATTAGCTATGATTTGAATCCCAAATGTCTTCCTAGGCATATGTGTTGAAGGTTTTGTTTGTCCAAGATGATTGTATATTGGGACATGGTGGACCATTTGGGAGGTAGGACTAAGGGAGAGGAAGTTAAGTCCATTGGGGTGTGATACACACACATACACACACACATATATATATAGGTATAGGTATTATGTATTTTGCTTGCATGTATGTCTGTGCATAAAACATGCATTCCTGGTACACGCAGATTCCAGAAGAGGGCACTGTTTCCACTGAAACTAGAGTTATGGGTTGTTGTGAGCCACCACGTGGATTCTGGAAATCAAACTCAGGTCCTCTGCAGGAATCATAAATGCTCTTAATTCCTGAGATATCTTTCCAGCCCACTAGGGGTATGATCTTGAAGGGAATGTTTTCTCTCATTGCTTTCTGGCCACCATGAGGTGAGGCTCCTTATTTTACTCTACAACCTACCTGGTTATGATGGCTTCAGTGCCACACAGCCCTGAAAGGACAAAGCTAAAGGACCGTGCACTGAAACCTCTGAAATAGTGAGCCTCTTAAGCTGAAACACAGAATAAAACTAAGACAAATACCATGGCAAAAAGCGGCTTAGGGGGGAAAAGGGTTTATTTGGCTTCAGATCACAGGTTATAGTCCATCATGTGGGCAAGTCACAGAGGCAAGAGATTTAGGACAGCTGCTCAGACTACATCTGTGGTCAACAGAACAGAAAAACAAATGCAGCCACGCCACTTGCTTGCTTCTGCTTATCGTTCAGCTAGTTTTTTTTCTTCTTGCTCTTACACAGTTCAGAACCCTGCCTGTGAAATGGTTCTTGGGATTCAGGCAGGACTCAGAGCCACGCTGCCGTCACATTCAGAAGACATCACCAACTCTCAGAAAGTGTCCGCGGGACATGCCATCACAACACAATTCAGTTCCAGCCTCTGCAACTTCTTCCCCATGTGGAATTGCTAGGAGAACGCCCTGGGGGTGTAGTTCTCCCTACCAAAGGCTATTTCAATGACTTGGCAAAGATGTGGGAACTTGCCAGAGGTGGAGACACTTTCCTCTCATCCTAGCATTCTGAGGCAGAAGCAGGTGGATCACTGTGAGTTCAAGGTTAACCTGGTTTACATAGCGACTTCCAGGACAGCTAGGGCTGTTACACAGAGAAACCCTGTCTCAAACAAACAAATAAACAAACAAGATATGTAATCCAAAGAATTATTTTAAAGCAAATTTAGGGTTTATTATAAATGAATGTTTGATTTGTATATCTATTTTGGCTCCCTAAATACCTGAGGTCACATAAAAATTTTTGAGTGAAGAAGATTGCCGCTAGAAAATTTGGGGAGCCACTGCTTTCTCCTCTTTTCAAGAAGGGGTGTTTTAATCGCAGAGAATGTGGGCCCCTCCTACGCTTCTAAGGGAGCAAAACACTCATACTAAACCGGGTTGACAAGCCTACTCCTTCAGCTGTTCCAAATGCTTTAAAAAAACTTGGCTTCAAAGAGTTGAAAAAACACAAGAGTGATCAGTGTGAGAAGTTAAAATTAGATATTGTCATTGCTTTTGTCAATTAGACATGGACTCTTATCTGTAAAAGCAGCCGGATTGCTTTTGGTCATGTTTCATCACAGCAAACCAAAGAAGCAATCTCACTCATATGAGATGAAATTTCCATGTGCAAAGAAAAATGAAGTCTTGTTGGAAAACAACCCCACTTAATTATCTGCAGTGCCCATGGCTCTTAGTGGCAAAGCCAAATGCACACGGGAGAGACAGCGTGTCCTGGAAAGTCACCAGGGTTTGCTAGCTGGTCCTTTTCAGGAGTTTCCTGGGCCCTGTTCCACATGAATTGTGGGTAATTCTAGTCTCTGCCCACCATTTGCTACCATTGTTACCATTATTATTGTTGAGAGAGGGAATGAATGAAAACCAGTTCTGGGCCAGTGGACCCCAAGGTGAAAACTGACTGAAGACTGTCAGGGAGGAGAGACGTTTTCCTCCGACAAGAAGATGCGTGAGAATGCTTCCTCCTGACTTGGACAAAGCATCTGAGGCTGCTCCACACGGAGCTGTGCCCGCTGTCTCACAATCACTGGACAGTCGTGGGCCGTGGAAATCTGTCATGGAAAAATCTGACCCAGACCTGGCTGAGCTGTCAGCCAATCCCAGCCCTTCCTACTTCTAGATATCTTTTCATAGACACAATGATTATATCATAGCTTGGGGATTATGTTACCTGTTGCCAAGTTTTTCCTAAAATATAGGAGGAGAGGAATTTGTTTCAGTTATGGCATGTTTCCTATTATTGATGACTCACAAAACGGTGAGCAGTTATGAGCATCATCGGTAATTATGCTGCCATTATTTTTATCCTTAAAAATGTGTAAGTTTAAGGCTCATAAAATATACGTGTGATCTGACTTTCTTCCCTTTCATTTTTTTTTCCAAGACAGGTTTCTCTGTAGCTTTGGAGCCTGTTCTGGAACTCGAACTCACAGAGATTACCTGTCTCTGCCTCCCAAGTGCTGGGATTAAAGGCATGCACCACCACCACCTGGCCTTCCTTCATTTTTGCAATACCATAAAAGGTTCCAAAGATACGTAATAGAAATTGCCTCCTTTCAAACACTGTTCTAACAAGTACTTCACTGATGCAAATTTCCCCTGTCATTTCACACAGTTTCATAGAAATCCAAATCCGTGTTTGCTTTTTTTCAACTTCAAATATTGGTTGTACTGACTCCAAACAAGACTTGAGGGAGTTCTCGACCCAAGTCCCATGTAGTGGGCACTGAAACTGTGCAACTGAAGCATTATTTTCTTTTTCCTCACCGACCAAGTACACATTTGAATCCGGGATGTTCCGTGTTTGTGATCTGTTAGCAACGCCAGTTACACTTTGTTATGTTTCTCCCTGTGATGTCATTAGCCTGCACATTGTGAAATTCTGGTGCTCTGACAAGAGCTTGATTCCTGTGGTCAATCTGTCTGTCCTGCCACCTGCGTCAGACCTGCTTCCATTACAGGTCAGCCACAGTGCCGTCTTGCACAATCCGAAGGTAGCCAGCCACCACCTTGAGCAGAGAGGCCAGCGTGTGACTGTGTTTGCTCATGGAATTCAGCTCGGAAATAAACTCTGCTGTTCTGCGAGAGCAGTGGTCCATGCTTGTGACATACTGTTTTCAAGAGGAGAGGGAGACAGATGGTCCAGCAGTTAAGAGGAGCACTTGCTGCTCTTAGGGGACCCAGAACACGAATAAGGTAGCTCAAATCACCTGTAACTCTAGTTAGGGACTACAGTTTTCCCTTCCAGCCTCACAGGTACCAGCATGCATGTCTTCACACATACACATACATTTAAAAATCAAATAAATTTTAAGAAAAAGAGGCCCCGTTATTTCTGGGGACTCACTGAACGGAGTTGCATGGGCACTTTGTTTAGTGGAAACCCATAGCCTTCCAATCAGTTCTTTCTGAAGTAGCAATACATTGGCTTGCTTCTCATTTCCCAGAACAAAGACGAGAGGGAGGATGGAAGGAAAGGGGATTTTTAAGCTCTTCTAGGAACTGGTTGCTGTAGCTCCCTTATCTTGGAAAAGAAGCCTTCCTGTTGGGGTACACTGTGCAGTGCAGGTCAGTTAAAGAAGGCAATCCTAGATAAAATTTTAAGGCCTTTGTGGCGGCAGGAAGGTCCAGCCTCTTCTGATGAACTGAACCCCCGAAGAGCCATACAAAGACGCAGTTATTGAAAGTTACACAAAGTATTTCCTCATACCAACCAAGGTCCCTAATCTAATTTACATGTCTTACTGGTCCCTGACTCTAGTCCTTTATTATGTATCGTTTGCCATACACAGTAATACGAGATGTGCCTGAGGCATCTGGTGACCAAAGTCACGGGAGGGCTGCACCTTACCAGAGGTGGAACTTCACGGAGATTAAGAGCACCTCTGGACAGGCCTCTGCTGAACCCAAATGTCCCTGTAGCTCTAGCATCACACTGGGTAAATGACCCATTCCTCTATTTCTTTGAAATCTTCCCTTGCACCAGCTAGTGTGTCCCACGCAGGGACTCCTCTGGTTGGTCTGTAACCAGAGGATAAATGGACACGTATTTGTACAGAAAGGGTAACTTTACAGATTAGAGGCTTAGATTCTTTTTTAAGCACAATCTCAGTTGTGTCTTAGTTACAGAACAAATTAAAGCTGAGAGCTGTCAAGAGGATATTGTAGGGAGGAGAAACACAGATGTGATTTGGGAGTATTGGGAACAGAGCTGGAAGAAAAGGAGAGGAAGGAACCCAACTGGGACAAACAAGGCCTTAGCTTGGGGACCAGGGGCTCATCAAGGTTGCCAAGTCACCATCTCGAGTAGCCATGTCCACATACATGGTGGCTCCACAGAACACAGCTGCCAAAGGTTCCGACTTGTTAGGCTATGTGCTACTTTGAACAACTCAGCCAAGCTCCCTGGCTTGTTTCTGTAGTTATACTGTGCTCTGTAAGCGCCAGGTCTAAGGGGCTGATGCTGACCAGTGCCCCACATACTGGATTTTCTGACACTGTTAAAGCATACACTATGGCCAGGAAGGTGACCCTTGTTCACTCCTGTTACACACTAAAATGTAACACGCCAAAATATTTAAGTCTGTGACACCCATTACCAATCACTTAATTTAACTTATAATAATTCAATACCATATCCAAATGATAAAGCATTGGTTTTTCTTTTGTTTTTCTTCTTTCTTTCTTTCTTTCTTTCTTTCTTTCTTTCTTTCTTTCTTTCTTAGATAAGGTCTCATTATAGAGCCCATTTCTCCATCTTCCTGCCCAAGCCTCCTGAAGACTGGACTGACAATTTAGACCATCCCACCAGGCTTACTAGGGAGGGTAAGGCAGGGGATTGGGTAGTTACCTTGAGAAACAGAATGAGAGGCTGTCTCAAAAGAAAGAAAAAAGAAAAACAAGAAAGGAAAAAAATAAAGAAACTACAATATAAAAAATGGAAATACTGCCAGGTAGTGGTGGTGCATGTCTTTAATTCCAGCACTTGGGAGGCAGAGTCAAGTGAATCTCATTGAGTTTGAAGCCAGCCTGGTCTACAAACGAGTTCCAGGACAGCCAGGGCTGTTACAGAGAGAAAACCCTATCTCACTCCCTGCCCCCCCGCCACAAAAAAGAAAGAAAATGGAAATAGTTATAGGGAGGCTGAGGCCGAGTGGGAGGTGGTAGCTAAGTGTCAGAGGAAGCACAGGAATCTTCTAGTTAGGGCTAGAGCCAAAGGTCATTTTATCAGTCCTGTGAACCACACCTTCCTTAAGTATTCTCAGCTGCTTCTTTTTATGTTTTTCTTTTTGAGACATGGTCTCTATGTGTAGCTTTGGAGACTGTCCTGGAACTCACTCTGTCATGCTGGCCTCAAACTGACAGAGATCTGCCTGTCTCTGCCTCCCAAGTGCTGGAAGTAAATGGAAGTAAAGACGTGAGCCACGGCTGCTTCTTTTGATTTTATTGTTATTTTTATACATTATGTATACAGTGTTCTGCCTGTATGAATACTTAGACACCAGAAGAGGGCACAAGATCTCACTATAGATGGTTGTGAGTCACCATGTGGTTGCTGGGATTGAACTCGGGACCTCTGAAAGAGAAGCCAGTGCTCTTAACCACTGAACCATCTCTCCAGACCGATTTTATTATATTTTTAAAGATTTTTTTATTAGCTGGGTGGTGGTGTCGCACACCTTTAATCCCAGCACTTGGGGAGCCAGAGGCAGACAGATCCTTGTGAGTTTGACACCTGCCTGGTTTACAGAGTGACAGACTCCAAAGCTACAGAGAAACCCTGATTTGAAAAACAACAACAACAAAAACACATTATGTTTATGTGTAAACATGTGTGTAGATGTGTGTGTGTGTGGACGCCATGTACATGCATGCAGAAACCAGAAGAGGGAGGGACAGAGCTGGGTCCACCAGAGCTAAACTTGTGAGCTACCAGGTATGGGTTCAGGAATATGTCACTTGGAACCTGAAAACCAGGGAGGCTGCCTCATAGCGGCAGTTTACATGGGTGTCCTTTCCATAATGTTCCTGGGGATGGATTTCCTTGGGGGAGGAAGATGGAAAGTTAAAGCATTGTAAAGCAAAGGAACAAGCAAATAAAATCAGATGGGCTAGGGATGTAGCGTGATGAGTGCTAAGCAAGAAGCCCTGGGTTTGATTCCACCACCTCATAAAACCAAGCCTCCATGCACTTGGGAGGTGGAGCCAGGAAGACCAGAAAGTTCATGGCCATCCTTAGCAACTTAACAACATATTCCTGTGACACCTTATTTAGGAGTTGGCACGATGGTTCAGAGGTACGGAACTATTGCTGCTTGTCAACTTCACTCAAACCTAGAATGAAGAGGAAATGTCACGGTATTGAAATTGCTTAGAACCGTTGGTCCAAGGATGTGACTGTGCCAGAATGTCTTGATTGGTGATTGATGCCGGAGGACCCAGCCCATCATTTCTTGGGCTATGTGAGTCCCTATCTCTAAACAAACAGGTAATTGTAAAAGATGGCCGTAAGTTAATCTATATTTCACCACTACCATTCTAGTACTTTTCAATTCCCGTTAAAGCCACAGCCTCCAGGAGACCCCAAGGTGAGTCCTCCAGGAAGCTGCCACCAACCTCCAGGGCCCTCCAGACAAGCTGCCAGCGTGGAGAGCAGACTTCCGGGACTCGGGAGGGAGGGGCCTCGGGTGGGGGGGGGGCAGTGGAGGGGTTTCGAGAGGGAGGGGCGGAGGGGCGGAGGGGAGGCGGGGCTTCGGGGCCGGGGAGAAGGGCCAGTGGAGGGTCTCGGGAGGGCGGGCAGGAGGGCCGTACCCACACTGCGACCTTAAGAGTGTCCCGGGGCCGCGACCGCCAGCGAAGCGCGGACGTCGGGGTGCGAGCCGGTGCAGTCTGGCGCGGCGGTGAGGCGGCAGCTGCAGAAGGGAGCGGGCGGGCGGGCGGGCAGCCGGGCTAGGGGGACGCGGCCTGACAGTCCCCGCCCTGCCGCACACGTGCTGCCACACCGGCACGGACGGGCAGGCGACCGGGTCCCGGGAGGCGCTGGGGCTCGGGCGGGCTTTGACCCGCCGGGTGCGCGCAGCGGGGGTGGGGGGATTCGGTGCAGGCTGGGTGACGCGCTCCGCGGCTGCGGCAGTAATTGACACCCAGGTGCCGGCGATCGGCCGATGGTTTCGGTGGTGGTGGTGGTGGCATGCGGCCTCCTGCCACCCAGCTGCAACCGGAGACAAAATGCAGCCTCACCTGGTTCGACCACCGAAGTTGTTTTCCTCTGGGAACCCGTAGTAGTGTTGGCGGTGTTCCTGCGACTGCTGGGTCGTTTGAAGGAAGAGGGTAGGGGACCCTCAAGAGATTCCGGTTTTCTACTCCAAATTGTACAACAAGCTCCTCTAAGTCAGTATAAATCCCTGCGGACCAGTCTGGTTTGTGCGAGTCCTGTTCATACTCTCCAAGCCACAGTTTGTACTGAGTTCATTCAGCATACTTTCTTGGTTCATCTGTTAGTACCATTTCTGTTTCTTACAATTTGACAGGTATCCCTGAGGAGACTAAGTGGTAGACTGTTTGACTTGTACGCAGGAAGTCAGGTTTAATCTCCAGCACAGAAAAGCTTTTTTATATGTAATTGTTTTTGAAATTGTAATTAACATCATTTCCTCCCTCCCCTTTTCTACCGCTAACCCAGACTATGTAACTTCCTTAACTCCCAGGCTCAAATTCATGGCTTCTTTTTCTTTGTTATTACACAGTCACACACACAAACACAGTCATAAATATATAAATACAACTTTTTCAGTCCATATAATGCTACTTGTATGTAGCCAATTGAGGGACTCTTCCCTCCCCCCAGCATTTCTTAGTTGCCTGTATTGCGGCCTCCTGTAACACCTGTAGCTTTGAGCCGCCCCTGAGATTTACTCCATCCTTGTTAGTGTGTTTATTGGTGTCAGCCTTGTGTAGGTCTTGCTTAGGCTTCCAAGTCGTTGAGACTGGGGTGTAGTCTTTCTGACGTTTCTAGGAGGTCCAAACTCACAGCAAATTCCCTGAATTTGAAGTGTTTGTGTTTGGCTTATGTCAAGGGGTCGGGTTCATAATGACTGTGTACTTAGATACACTTTTCTGTGCCTTCCAAGTTGGCAACACTGAAGTTTATCTGAGGCCACTTTGAATGTTACCCCTGAAGCCAGTCTTACTTGCCCTGCAGAAGTGTAGAACTGGGTTATTCTGTAACTACTACCACATTGCTAATTTAAAAAGAAACTTTTTTTTTTTTTTTGGTTTTTCGAGACAGGGTTTCTCTGTGGCTTTGGAGCCTGTCCTGGAACTAGCTCTGTAGACCAGGCTGGTAAAGAAACCTTTTTTTAAAGAAAAGAAGATTCTTGGAATATGGTCATTGACAAAGTGGGGCTTTTTTTTTTTCCTTTTTTTTCCCACAAATTCTTGGTTTCTGGCATTGTTTTCTTGGCTTTCAGGATGGCTTTGGCATTTTTTGTTTGTTTGTTTGTTTTTCGTTTTGTTTTGAGACAGGGTTTCTCTGTAGCTTTGGAGCCTGTCCTGGAACTCTCTCTGTAGACCAGGCTAGCCTTGAACTCACAGAGATCACCCTACTCTGCTAGCCCAGTGCCGGGATTAAAGGCGTGCACCACCACTGTCTGGCTAGCCTTGGCATTTGAGAACCTTGGCCTAATACACTAAACTCCTCAGTGTGACGAGGAACGAAACTGTCCTCTGTTCTATGTAAGTCCATCCTGTGTTTTGAGAACATACAGAATAGTTTGAGTGATGGGCAACTTTGATCCTGTATGTTAAGGCCTCCTTCATTTTTTTCTAGTTAATATTAAGTTCATGGCTCAGCAAGTTGGTTTTTTTTTTCTCTAAAGGTAGAAGAAGACTTCTTTGTTTCCCAAAACTCTAGCCTTCAACACAAGCATTTCAAGTTTTGCTGTAGAGAACAATGGTGACTAGACTCTCTGAGACTCACTCCTGGGATTCTGATCAAGTCAAACTGGAACCCAGTAGTTGAGACGTTGCACCAAAGTGGGGCTGGCCCACATTATCAGCCTTACCCTGGAGCTTGAACTGTGAGAATCTCTGGTCCTACTTTGAGGCCTCTTGAACCAGAATCTGAATTGTAGCACGACCTTAGGTAGATCTACACATTTACTGCTGAAACGTAGTGGAGTCGTGACAAGAGCAGGGTCAGGGCTTTATTCTGGACCTTGTGGCATTTATGACTGCCTGTGCGTGGTAATTCTATAATCCACCTTGTCTTAGATGAAGACCTCCAGGTCTAGGAGTCTTGTGACATGATGGAGCGCCTAGGCTCTGACATTCTGAGGCACAGGCTGCTGTCTGAACTTATGGCTGAGCTTGGTGGACTGGACTTTCACCATGGGCCGCTGAAACACTAATCTGGCGAGGTCTGGGCCATTTGTGATTGGTTCCTTATCTGCTGCTGTTGAGGTTTTCACTCAGGGAAGGTTTGGTGTGTGAGTGATGTTGAAAGGGAAGTGGAGCACTTGGCTGTGTTGATACATTCAGCTTCCTTAGGAACCTGTTTTCCCCCTCTCAGAAGTTAAGGTGCAGTAACTTAGCAGGCTTAGAGAATGGAGGCTGCAGAGGCTAACTGAACCTTTCCTTCTTCCCAGGGATATGTGGTACACAGCCTACACTGTAGAGAATTGCCTTCCACAGAACCCAGTGGCACCATGAAGTCCAGTCCTGCCATTCAAGCTGCCATTGACCTCACGGCAGGAGCCGCAGGTAAGCCTCTCCCCCCACCCCACCCTGGGTGCCCAGATTCCTCAAGTAGTTCTCAGAGTGGGTTGGAAATTGTTATCCCATAGGTAATATGAATCAGTTCAGTGGGAATGTGATTTTGTTCAGAGTACATACACAATGGTGTTTAATTTTATTAAAGCTTTACCAGACAATGAAGGATGTCCTTGGTATTGGCAGAAAGCATCTTAGTTCTAAAATGAACTAACTCACATGCTAGAACAGGCAAGTGGCAGTGGGTCCCTGCAAGGCAGGCTTCAGATGTTTTGTAGTACAAAATGCCAGTTACTGTTCTTTTTTAATATCTGCTTTTTTTTATTCGTGTGTGTGTGTGTGTGTGTGTGTACGCGTGTACGCACGTGTGTGCGTTTCTGTGTGAGCGCCTGTGTGAGCATCTGCCCAGGTGATGACTTGGAAGAGTGACCCCATCCCCCGAAGCTGGAGTAGGCAGTTGTGGGCCCCCCATGTGGATTCTGGGAACCAAAGCAGTCACCCTAGAAATACAGTAAGCCCTCTTAACCTCTGAGCCATTTCTCCAGCTCCCATTCCTGTTCTCACTGGTGACAGGAAAGAAAGGAAGGCTCTCTAGCAATGAGGCTAACAGTCCTCAGAGTCTCCTGGTGATGTAGAACTTTTGAGAATGGGTGGTTGAGGCTGACCCTTAGATCCTGGGCCTAAGGACAGACTGGAGCCAGAGCTGGTGACTTGAGGCCACTGTAAAAAGATCACTTTTAATGTGCAGAAATAGGGAGAAGCTTAGGCTGGGGCAAAAAGACCTAGGTGCCCATGATAGTCATTTTGTTTCCAGAGTTCTGTGTCATCTTAGGGGCTGAGGGACACTGGAAGGCACATGCTTCCCAAGGGAACCTTCTTTCATCCTGCCCACCCCCCCATATATTAATTCTTGTAAATGGGGAGGCAAGAACGCCACGGAGGCAAGAGCCTGATGTTCTCTTACCCTGTATGACCTCTTGGGTTAGCAGATCAAGTGTGGTCAGGGGACTACCACCTCTCACTCTGTCCTTTGTTCAGCTGTAAAAAAAAAAAATCCTTGTACAGAGAACAACTCTCTCTCTCCCCTCCCCCCACCCCCTCTTCCACCCCCATTCATGAATCAAAGGTCAAAGTTGGTTCAGAAGGAAGGCTGATAAGGATCCCCAGCCAAGGACATCTCTCCAGCCTAGGGACAAGGACTGTTCCAGTGTGGTGAGCAGGTCCAGTAGCTAGCAAGGTTGTACCCCAGTGCGTTATTAACCACTGTGGGCCTTCAGGTCAGTGCCCTGTATTCTGTGGAAGAGAGGATGGGGGACAAAGGATTAGTCCTCATGGCATGCTGTGGAGATGCTGGCTGTAACAGACAAACATCCGTCAGCTCTGGCTAGTGGCTAGCACCACAGCTCTTGCCTCTTCCGTAAGAAGGTGTGTAGTCGCTTGAGAATCTCAACTGCAGGCAGTCTCTGCTCTCCCATCAGTCTGAGAGCAAGCAAGGCTTTGTTGCAATACTTTAAAAAAGTTTCCCTCTTCCCTGAGCGTGCATTCAGATATTTGAGGAGTTCTTACAGGTTATAGTCTTTATGTAGATTGTAACAATATTGTTGGGAGCCTTGTATAGCCGACAGTTGCTGGCGGGCCTTTTCTATTTAAAACAATGCCAGCATGTCCATATATTGACTTTAAATGGTTCTGCTACCTGTGGTCTGGGATCTGTCCCTGGGCTTGGGAACACAAGGCTATCCCCAGAGCTGCTGGGTTTCGAGATTTCTGAGTACAGGTTTCCTGGCAGGGGTAGAGGCTTTGTGGGGCTGGTCAGAGAAGATGCTCATTAGTGACGTAAGACACATTCTATTGGGAGGTACCTGGAATGCAACTTGGGAGGAGCAGTCTTACTTTTGAGGGTCCCAAAGTTTAGTTGGTATAGCATGCCTTCCAGAACTGGGGATCAGTGTTCACCATGTATGTAGAAACTCTCAGATCTTGGCTTCTTGTTTTGTTGACATCTTTGCTCTAGTGCCTAGTAGGGCAGCAACCTTCTCTGAGGTCAGAGGTAGTTTGAACTCTTGGCCACCCTAACTGTCTGCACTGGCAAATTGCTAGGTTTTGAGCTTTTTTTTCCACTTGCGCAGAGAACCCCTCGTTCCATGATCACCCCCTCAATGGTCAGGTGGTTTATCTGTAAGAACAGAGTCAGCTGTGATCAAGGGTCATGATGAGATGTAAACCAGTTCTTTCTGTCTCCTTTTGAGTTTAAGCAAAGCTGCTCCCACCAGACAAGTTTCCCAACCATTGCTGTTAAAGCGCCGGCCAGCCATCTTTGGCCTGACCTGTGCTTGCTGTAGGCGAGGTCTCAGGAAAGGATCCTGGGCAGCTGCATGAGAGATGGCTAGTTACCAGAACAAGGCAGCTTGTACTACAAAAGCCAGTCGTGGGAGTCTGGAGAATGCTTTGAGTTAGTTTGTATCTCCTCCATACACCAGGGAAAATCGTCCCTGGTGGTCCTTGCAGGGTGCCTCATTCACTGGCTGGGGAGGAGGAATTTTACAGCCTTGAGGTTTATCTTCAGTGTCAAAATGACAAGCACCCCAAAAACCATGCTGAAGGGATATCTTAATGTCCTGCTTCCCAGTCCTGTAAAGCGGCACTGCCGCCCACTGGGGGTTGGGGTTTGCCTGTACGTCCTGCTCTAAGTTGTTCCTTTCTTGATAAATGGCCTCAGTGGCTTGTGATTTGCTGCTTGTATATGGAAAACTGACAGTCCCTGGACAGAGTATTTGTGGCTATGATAAAGTATCTAAGGAAGGGAGGAGAAGTCAACCTAAGGGAGGAGAAGGGGGTCAGCCTCAGGGAGGGCGTTCATTTTGGCTGGTAGTTTTCAGGTGTTTTATTCCGTTCTGGTGTATGTGTGGTGGACCAGAGAAGTTCAGATCTTGGCAGCCAGAAAGCACACACATCTATACTATACGCCATGGGGGAGAAAATAAAGGGGGGGAGGGCGACTCTGCTCTTGTCCCTTTTCTTTGTACTCTTCATTTACATTACATGTGGACACCAGGTGGTGAGACGCTTCAGAGGGGTCTTTCTTCCTTAGTCAATGCTCTCAGGAAATTGACAGGTGCCCAGAGGTCTGCTTTATTGGTCTCTTAGGTGCCTCTCAAGGCAGTCAAGCCGACAGTGAGAATTACCCACCACAGTAACTATTCATGAAGTATTGAGCATGCTCTGGTCTTGGTACCTCTCCTGGAGAGCGAGTGGAGAGCTGCCTGTGGTAGCCCCTGAAGACAGAGGCTCTTTCATTAGTCCTTTGTTGTAATAGGTGCGGCGGGGCTGCCTCCCCAGCACCCCGCTGCCCGCAAGGCTAGCTTTACCCAAAATAATTACACGGACACTGTATT
>NC_022032.1:440764-457925 GCF_000317375.1 Microtus ochrogaster | reverse complement strand
GTCTCTCTGAGGCGTCTGCCCCCGAGAGGAGAGCTGTCAAGTCTGACCTCACTTCCTCTTCCTCCTAGCATTCTGCTCTGTTTACTCCTCCCGCCTATGTTTTAACCTATCAGGACAAGCAGCTTCTTTATTTAATTAACCAATGACCTTCCTCCATCACTTGAAGGAGAGAATGGTCAGACATAGGACTTCTACACAAGTGGAGAAACCCTGCAATGTTCTTGGCGTTAGTGATGTGTAAATCTGAGAGCCGGCTTGGCACTGTGCTTGCCGGCTGGAGCTGGGGCTGGGCACTAGACTGAGTTCTGTAGTGAACATCATTGGGACTTAGGTCCACTTTCATGAGGCGAAAGCTTCATTATATTCACAGCGTTCAGCTTCCTACCTTCTGGAACGGACACAGAACCATCACAGAGATGCAACAAAGTCTGTCATAATAACTGCTGTCTGTCTGCACATCCAGGCTGAGCGTTAACATGCAAACGGTTCAGTTTGAAGGTTGACGTGCTGAACTACAGGCTTCACTTGGTTTATCCAAAGTGGGCATTCTAAAAGTCCTAACAGTCACCAGCTGCTTTGGATAATTCAGTGACTTTGCTATGTTGGGGACCACATAGACTAGCCCAGCAGGATGCAGAAGAGAACAGTTCTGATTATAGGAACATCATCTCGATGTGTTGTTGCCGCTCTGTTCTCACTGACTATCACAGGCTAGCCCGGGACTCTTGAGTCCTCCTGCTTCCACCTCCTGGGTCCTGGGATGACAGGCACATACCGCTCACTCTGCTATGTCACCTTGCTGAGTGATCTTCCAGTGGTCCAGAATTCTGGACAATCGGGTGACGCTCTGCGGTTACCCTCCTGGAAGAAGCAAACAGCAGCAAGAAAATCACAGAAAACATGGTGGTTGTTTCCTAGGCCAAGCCATTCTCCGATCCCTTGATGTTAACCTTGTCCACCAGTAAATAAATGAGTCGTCCTCACTGCCCTCCATCGCCACGACACAGGTGGAATGGCGATGTGTGGTAGCTGAGTTGTTAACATTGCCTTTCTTAAATATTTTGGGTAAGCCTTCCATTTTGATGGTGTGATAGTGGCCTCATCACACAGGTGCTTTGTTTCCTGACCTAAGCAGAGGGTGCCAGAAATGTGGGGCCTTCTGAGCCTCGTGAGGGAGGTAAATATTAACCAGAAGCTTGTCCTAAAACTTTGGTCCTAGTCCAGGGTCTACAGACATTATGAGCAATCACAGTTTGTTCTTATCCCTGTGCTCAGAACTCTTTCTGAAGTAATCTAGTGCAATTTAGACTTAAGTACATTAGATATTCTCACAGCAAGAAAGCACATGCAAGGCAGACTTGAGGCCGTTGATTCACACTAAGCAAAGGTAATTGTAGTCTGTTCCCTGCGTACAAATCATTAATTGATAGCACTAAGATGGAAGCTCTCTGTTCAGGGTCCAGTGTTTGCCCTCGGGATTAGTTAGCAGGCGTCTTGTTTTCCTTGTCTGCGCTAGGCTCTGATGTTTTTCTCATAGTCATCATACAGCCGGGCCTTACGAGAAGAAATGCTTGTCTCTGCCACCGTCCCACTGTCCTGCCCACTGTCCCAGCATGCATTGCTCCTCCCTCATGTCTATAGTGGCTGCTGATTAGTAACCGCTTGTGTGTCAGGTTTGTGCCAAGTCAACAGTCTGAGATGGTGTAGATGAAGAACAGAGGTTCAGAGGTGCTCTGGGGTGACGCAGTAAGACCGGGTTCCAGCCCACCTCTGCCCACTACATAGACCATCTCTTATATTTGGGCCTTGGCATGGAGACGCCTGCCCTGTAAGTGTGACTCCCATTAGGATGGGCCTCTGGGTGACCAGCCTAGGCACCTGCAGAAGTTGTACTGAACTTGGCTAGGGGATTTGGGAAAGGCAGTCAGTCACTAGGAACTAAAATACTGGTAAACCATGGACAGCGAGGTCCTGTCCTGTGTGTGGCTGTAGGCCCATTCTAACAACTCATATCCTACCTCTAGGGGGCACAGCATGTGTGCTGACTGGGCAGCCCTTCGACACCATGAAGGTGAAGATGCAGACGTTTCCAGGCCTCTACCGGGGCCTCACCGACTGTTGCCTGAAGACCTACTCCCAGGTGGGCTTCCGTGGCTTCTACAAGGGTACCAGTCCTGCACTGATCGCCAATATTGCTGAAAACTCGGTGCTCTTCATGTGTTACGGCTTCTGCCAGCAGGTGGTCCGCAAAGTGGTCGGACTGGACAGTCAGGCAAAACTGAGGTGAGTCAGGACTCCGACACTTGGTTTTTTATATAAGTTTTATATAAATTTTAATCACATTTATACGAAAGAAGTTTCCTTTTTAAAAATGATTCTGATGTTCTACACTGTCCTGGTGTAAACCAGAGAAGGCCAAATGGATCGTGTCAAGAGTCCACTGTGTGCTTTGGTCCCTACGGGAAGATACTGGATTAAAACTATAGAACATGAAACTTAAGCTTAGTGGAGAGTATTCAAAAGGTAGCCGAGCATTGCTAGACAAGAAATGTGGAGTTTAGGCAGGACAGATGAACCCGAACCCTCCGACACGTCAGACTTCATTTGTACTTGATCTTCCCTAGATACCTATCATTCAGAGACCAAACACAGTTCATAAGCCACGGGGATGCTCAGCTGTCCTTCCTTCAAATGTTGATTTATTTGAAATGATTTAAAATCATATTGGGGGAGGCAGGGCTGGGGAGAAAGCCTAATTACTAAAGTGCTTGCAAGGCACTGAGTTAGATCCTTACCACACACACAGAAAAAGCTGCACATGCTGTGTGTTTATAATCCCAATTCCAGGAAGAGGTAGGAGATCTGGGGCCCTAGGTCCCAGGGAGATCATTTCTCAAAACACAAAGGTATAGCTCCTGAGAAACCCATATACACATGTACACCTCCATACATAATACATAAAATATGTCATTTTTACACACACACATACACACACACACACACACACACACACACACACACACACACAATACTTGTAAAGGGCAGGCTTGCTGGCTGTCAGTAAGAGTCAGAACCTCTACTGTAGCCACAGGCTGAACACAACTGAAGTAGATTCCTTGTACTTGGAAGTGTGTTCTGGTGATATCTACAAGATTCAGATGTGCTATTTTATAGACAAAAAATTGATCATGATGGTAGAAGTTATGTTTAAAAACTGGGGACTGGATAGACAGCCCAAGCAATTGGTACAGGACAGAGGAGGGCTGGATGTGATCCTTCAAGACCTTCAGCTAAGGGAGGTCAGGAAGCAGAGCCAAGGGAGACAGAAGCAGAGTCCAAGTGATTAGCATCCCACAGGGAGACCAGGCAAGCAAAGCAGTAGGCAGCTGGCTCTCTCTGGCAGCTTCCTTAGTGAAGGACCACATGGGAGAGGAGCCAGAGCAGCAGTGGGTACCCAGAGAAGGTTCCGCTAGAAGACTCCTTGCTCCACTTTGGGCAAGGCAACCTTTGACTGCAGGACAGAAATGGTGATGGGAGCAAACCTGGTTCTGGGCCTAGGTGTTCCTCCCCTCTTCCCCTGCTTCTGAGACTGGTTTGAGCACAACGCCTTGAGACATGGTCCCGCTGTGTAGCCTTGACTGGTCTGAAGCTCACTGTCCTCCAGCCTCAGCCTTCTGCACAGGGATGACAGGTGGGCATTACTGCCGTTCACTTAGTCTTTTCTGATGACGGACAGTAATGTTTTACACCCTCTCCAGAAGCAAGAGTTAGTGTCACCGAGACAGGGTTGGGAAAGGCCTCACTGTTTCTTGTGTGGAGCTCTGAGGACATTTATTTCATGTGATATCCATGGTGTGTAGCTTTTTACCACACAAGTTCTTCAGTGTGGAAGTCAGCATGGTTAAGGCGCTCTAGCACAGCACTAATCTTTGCTGAGCTTAGAGTCTTTCCCCTTTTCCCTCTTAGGAGACGTTTTACCTGCTGAGAGAACGCTGCCTACAATCTGCTGTACTCTGACATGTATGTAGGTCATGTCTTTTGTTTTACTTTGTTTTGAGACAGGGTTTGTCTGTGCCTTTGGAGCCTGTCCTGGAACTAGCTCTTAGACCAAGCTGGCCTCAAACTCTCAGAGATCCGCCTTCCTCTACCTCCCGAGTGCTGGGATTAAAGGCGGGGGCTACCACCACCTGGCTGTAGGTTGTGTCTTTATGGCCCTTACCATGACCGTGTGGAGGTGCTGTCATTTCTGTCTTTCAGAAAGAGAAATAGTCATAGTTGCTGGGCCAAGGATGGTGTCATCTGAGCTTTCTGTTCCCCTTCCATTCAGACCTCTTTCTGTTAGAGCAGCAAGGATGCTGGTCAGATCTAGGGAGCACTTGTCAAAAGTGGCCAAGGGAAACCGCTAAAGCAAGCATTTGCGTTGGATTTCTGCAACCACATCACAAATATTTGTGTGTCCTGGTTTGAACCTGACGTGCTGTTCTACTTTGACCTTTGGTTGAATGAGATCTTACGCAGCAGAGGCATTTAGGTCAGACAATGGATTCTTTCTTTTTCATGTGTGTGTGGGAAATTTCATACACTATATTTTGATCATATTCCCCTCCCCCACTCTCCTAGATCCTCCGCACCAACTTTGTTTTTTATCTCTTGAAAATAAGAAAATAAGTATACATAACACACTAAAACATCAAAATGGGAGTCAAAATGAACAAACAAACCCTTAAGGCGAAAAGACACAAAGAGCAAAATGAGACAGAGTCTAGAGTCGATGCTTACCAAACCCTGTCCTACACTCTCCGCATTTTCAATTCCAGTTGTCGTGTTTATTCTGCATGTAGAGCTGAAGGTCCATGTGCCGTATTTTGTGCACTGGAAAGTACTTATGCGAAGTCCGGGGACATGCTGTACTCTTACAATGGTTTGTGTTCATTCAGGTTCTGGAACTGTCCCAGCACCTGAGGTTGAGTTGACTTCCATGTCTGTTGCCTGATCCCTTAGTTCTAGCAAACCTGGCACAATCTAGGTAATGACCCTCATGGACAGCTAGTGGCCTGTCAGCAGACTGACAGAGAGTCCCTGAGGAAGGCCGAGTATAGCCCTGTAGGCTGACCAAAAGACCGTGTGAAGCTTTGGCTTTTAACAAAGAACTAAGGAGTGGCGAGAAGAGCCTCTTGCTCTGCACACAAGGATGTGTGTACACCTGCTTGATCTTAGTCATGGTGGTAGGCTTAATTTCTCTAAGGTCAAAAGGAAGTCCACCCAGCAAAACAGTCCTTCTTCACACAGCCCCACGGTAAGCCTGCTGTCCTGAGTCCTGGGTTTTGAGATTCCAGCTCAGCCTGTGCACAGCAGCTACTGTCTGATGTGCAGGGTCAGGATAACTGCAGACCTTTGTGTGTTTCACCTGGTTTCTCTCCTGCCTGCAGGTTCCCGCAGTCGCTTATGAAATAATCATTCAAAGGCTTAATATTAAGTATAATTGCTTGACCGATATAGCTCAGGCTTCTTGCTGATTAGCTCTTACTTATAAATTAACCCATTTCTAATCATCTGAATTGCCATGTGCTGTGTGGCTTACCTGTAATATGCTGGCATCTTACTCCTCCAGCCATTGGCATCTTCCTGACTCTGCCTTCTTTCTCCCTATATCCTGTTTGGATTTTCTGCCTAACTATATTCTGTCTTGCCATAGGCCAGAGCAGCTTCTTTATTAACCAATGGTAATAAAACATTTACAGCATACAGAGGGGAATCCCACATCAGGCAAGATTACAGAAATCCAGGGCCAAAGCTGGAAGCAAGAAAAGAGGCTTGTTTAGTTTACAATAGTCTGGGGGTACAAGAGCGTGGGGCTGGTGTCTGCTTGCTTCTTCTAGGGCGTCTTCTGGCTGTATGACAGTACTGTAGATGGACTCGTCATGGGAATGTACGGAGAGGTCACCAGATACTACAGGAAGCTCTACTCTTGTGGGCGTCTACTGCAGCCTGTGAGAAGTGTATTCATCCCCTCTAAGGATGGCAGTACCCTAGGCGCCACATTTATTTTGTAATTGAAACTTTTTTTTTTTTGTTTTTGTTTTTTCGAGACAGGGTTTCTCTGTGGTTTTGGAGCCTGTCCTGGAACTAGCTCTTGTAGACCAGGCTGGTCTCGAACTCACAGAGATCCGCCTGCCTCTGCCTCCCGAGTGCTGGGATTAAAGGCGTGCGCCACCACCGCCCAGCAAACTTTTTCATACAATATATTTTGATCATGTTCTTCCCATATCCCCTCTACCTCTTTACCCACTAGACTTTATATTCACTCTCTCCCTCCCCCTCTAAAACAAAACCAAAATAAAACAAACACATACAAAAAAAAAAAACCCCACAAAAATGGAAGTCACAATAAACAAGCAAACGACCAAGGAGGCAGAAAAAAGAACAAAGCAAGCTGAAAGAGAAAGTCTACAAAAATGCCACTGAGTTGAGTTTTGCTTTGGGAAAGTGTGGCGAATGTACCCATTGAGACTCTGCTGGAGAAAACTAATCTTTCTTTGGTATCAGTGTAAGGTAGCTGGTTAGGGGCGGGAGCCTGTGTCTACTTCTCCTTTCTCAGTGCTGGGCCCCATCTGGCTGGAGCCTGTGCAAGTCTTGTGCATGCTGCCCTAGTCTCTGAGTTATGTGTGCATCCGGCCTGTTGTTGTCGGGAAGACGTTGTTTCCATGGAGACATCCATCCTCTCCTGCTCTCACAGTCCCTCCACCTTTTTCACGTAGATCCTGAGCCTCAAGGGGAAGGATTTGATAAAGACATCCCATTTTAGACTGAGTGCTCCCAACGTCTCTCGCTCTGCACTTTGTCCCATTTTTGGGGGATAAAGCAAGAAGCTTCGCTGACGAGGGCTGAGTGAGACACTGTTTGGTGAATTTTCCATCAGGAATCATTGCATTACTAGCTCCGTTAGTAGAATTACAGTTTCAGGGTTTCCCCTAAGCTAGGGCCTGTCTCAGACCTGTTCTGGTCTCGGGTTCTTGGCCACGTTAGCCATGTCAGGGATGGGTTTCCAACTTGTGGAGGAGGCCTTAGGTCCAGTCAGAAGTGGTCAATTATTTCCTTAACATTTATGCCTCTATTGCACCAGTATTGCAAAGAAGTCACCATAGGTCGCAGGGTTTGTAGCAGGAAGGTATTGATGACTTGAGTTTCTCCTCTAGATTCAAGAGTACCTTCCAGTACCATGAATGCTAGTCAGTAGAGGTGAAGTTTCTAGGGAGGCACCAGCTTGGCTTCTCTGTGTTTGGCCTATGTAAATGTCTTCAGTAGTAGGGCTTTACCAGTCAAGTTGTGAAGAGTAACCAGAAATGTTGGCAATAACGTGTGATGTTTGGGCGTTTTCATGTGCAGGCCCCAACTTTTAAATGTCGTATCACCTCAACAATAAGACACGAGGGACCGAGCTTCCGTCACACAAACTGTTGTTTTGAACATACACAAACCATATCAAATGTTTTTTTTTTAATGTGGGAGTTTTACTGAGATACAGGGAGTGGGGGAGGGAAGAGATAAATACAGAGAGAAGGAAGAAGAGGAAGAAGATGCAAGGACCCACCTGTCTCTTCAGAAGAGCAGTGGGGAATAGAACCGTATCAGATCTTGAGAGGACATAGCTGAACTGGTAAATCTTTGCGATCACAAAAATGTAGTCTGGTTTTTATCTGTAGTAGTTACGTGTCTGGTTACTCCAGGTTGGATTCGGGGCCAGAAGGAATATTGTCACAAATGCACTAAGGTATTAATAGAGTGTAGGTGGTTTCCCCGTCTCCTATGGTCCTTCCTTTTATTCTTTCATTTTTGTTTCTTTATGTGCCTTAGCTTGGGCTACTGAACAAAATACCATCCATTAGGAAGCTTAAACAAACATTTCTTTTTTTAATATTTATTTATTATGTATACAATATTCTGTCTGTGTTCTGTGTGTATGCTTGCAGGCACCAGACCCCATTATAGATGGTTGTGAGCCACCATGTGGTTGCTGGCAATTGAACTCAGGACCTTTGGAAGAACAGGCAATGCTCTTAACCTCTGAGCCATCTCTCCAGCCCCAAACAAACATTTCTTATTGTGGAGGCTGGATCACATGATGAAGAAGATCTCATCCTCAGGAACAAATCTATTCCTAATTGCCTTTTTCGTTGTTGTTGTTCTGTTTTTTTGTTTTTCAAGATGGTTTCTCTGTGAAACAGCCCTACCTGTCCTGGAACTTGTTCTGTTGACCAGGGTGGCCTTGAACTCAGAGATCCACCACCTCTGCCTTGAGTGCTGGAATTAAAGGCGCGTGCCACTGCCACCTGGCCTAATTGCCTCTTAAGAACCCTTGCTTTAAACACTACTACACGTGGATTGAGGGGATGGGGTCATAAGCACGGATGTAGCAATCAGGCAGACTGGGTTTGATCACTAGCACTCCACTTTCTAGATGTGTGGCTCTGGGGACATGTCTTACCTCTGCGTGCTGGAGTGCTGCTGTCTGCTCCAGGGTCTCGGGATTCGTAGACGGCTGGCGCACACAGGTTCCCGTTGGGACGGTGAGCTGACGCTCCACCTTTCATCCTTGCAGTGACCTCCAGAACGCAGCGGCTGGTTCCTTTGCCTCTGCCTTCGCTGCATTGGTCCTCTGCCCCACAGAGCTCGTGAAGTGCCGACTCCAGACCATGTATGAAATGGAATCGTCGGGAAAGATAGCTGCAAGCCAGAAGTAAGCACTGTTCGTTCACAGACACTGGGTGTACTCTGTTCGTTTTATGTTGTTAAAATTAAGCACCAAGTGTAGAAACAGTTTTCCCTGTTCTATTCTAATACTGTGTCGGATAATTTCCCGAAAGACTGTTTATTATGTTTGGGACACACTGCCTATCCTAGAGAGGGTGTCTTAGGCAGTTGTTTAATAGTGCAGAAAAGGAGATACCAAGGAGCCGAATGTCCCTTTGTCCTCCTGACTGCATAAGGCATGATCCTCCGCCACGTTTGGGAGACAGCTTTGAACTGGGTCTGAGAGTTGAGCCAAGTGGATTTGGATTCTGAGGTGAACATTTCCTGCCCTTTCTCAAATTTCACACGAATAGTCAGGCATTTTGTCACAATTTAGTGGCAACTCCCACCCTTCCCAAAACTTCACATATCCTTGGTAAGGGTCCAGGTTCTAAGAACATTCCTCAAGGCCTGCATAAGTAGAGCTGCTCTCTATGGTCCAGGCACTGATCAGCTTAGACATGGAAGCAGCTGGCCACCACTGTGAGGAGGGATATATATGTCACACGTGTCTAGAGTTGAAAAACGATTAACCGTATTAATCACCAAATGATGTCTCCTGACGTGTGGCTGGTTGAAGATCTAGGCAAGGGTATTGCTGTCACCCAAGGTCTGTAAATCTTCTGGGGAACCAGTCAAGAGATTGACCAGTTGTCAGTTTCCTCCCTCCTAGGAGTCTACCTAATGCTTTAAAGCGATGGTTCTCAACCTGAGGGCCGTGACCCCCGGGGTCCAATGATCCTTTCGCAAGGATTGCATATCAGATGCTTACATTATGATTCATAACAGTAATAAATTACAGTTATGGGGTAGCAATGGAATAATCTTATGGTTGGGGGTCACCACAACATGAGGAACTGTATTGAAGGGTCACAGCATTAGGAAGGTTGAGAATCACTGCTTTAAAAGGTGATTTCTGAACTAGAACCCACCGATGGTACTGTGACTACATACAGATGACAAGCAGACAGTTCTGTCCACAGTCACAAAATGATGTGCCCTTGTAACTAGTGCCTAGAGTAACACGACGAACACTAACGATACCGCTACCCAGGCCTGGATGCAGGCTTGCCGCAGCAGCTCAGTGTTGAGCCGGAGTCATCTGTTATGCTCACATGTGCAGGGGGGCAGTGCTGCAGGAACAAAGGTCTCAGGAGGAGGAGGGTTGCTTACGGCCTTTGCCACTCTAGGAGTTGAGGCGTCATTTCTTCTGCTCCCTAAGAACAAAGGGAGCGATTTAGTGGTAACACTGATCATGTGACATTCTGCTTGTTCTCAGTGTGTAAAACCTGCCACTGGGCACACTGCGGTGGAGATGGGGGGCTAGGGTGTCGGCCCTGAGGCTGCTCCAAGCAGCGGCTCACCTGCTAAAGGGAGTTAGCTCCTCCGGACCACTTTGGCCTGAGAGACTAGTTCTAGGTGTCTTGCCTTCAAGTGATACTCATGTCTCTACACCACCTCAACAAATTATCCTAAGCACACAGTGATGGCCACTGTTGACTGCCAACATGGGGACACCTAGATTACCTAGGAGGCAAGTACCTGGGCACACCTTTATTCAGTCAGCTGAGGTAGGAAGACTCATCTATACCTAAAAAGTGGTGGCAGCATGACCCGAGCCTGGGTCCTAGCCTGCATAACAGGACGAAGCCAGCTGAATGCCAGCACTCATTGTCGCTGCCCCCTGATGTCAGGTGCACTGATCAGCTGCCCCAGGCTCCTGCTGCACTACTCTGCCCCCACCATGGGCTGTACCCTAAACCGTAAGCCAAAAACAAGCCCTTTTCCCTTCAGTTTTCACGTTGCCAGGTGTTTATTTCACGTTGCCAAGTAACGAATACACCAACAAGCTGAAGAGGTGGGGCTCCAGGGGGCAAGGCACTAAGCAAGTATAGTATTGTTAGCTGTTTCGAAGCCTGAATGGCTCCTTATTGTAATTCGTTTTTACTTATGTTGAAAAAGCACGAAGTAACCCTTTTACATCTCAGAAAGTATAACTTACAGAAATGTACCGCCCTAGTTAGCAGGCCTGGTTAGGCACAAGTAAGGAAACAGCTGGTTTGGGCAGGTCACAGAAAACACAGGTATAGCAACGCTGGTCACATAAGTCATCCTTAGAAAAGACATCTGATTGCATGCACACATCTCCCCGCCTGCACTGACTGTGCCTCCTGCTTTGTCTCCCCCAGCACAGTTTGGTCAGTTGTGAAGGAAATCTTTAGGAAGGATGGCCCCTTGGGCTTCTACCACGGACTCTCAAGCACTTTACTTCGAGAAGTACCAGGCTACTTCTTGTTCTTCGGTGGCTATGAACTGAGCAGATCGTTTTTCGCATCAGGGAAATCAAAAGATGAACTAGGTAAATGTATTCGCATTGACGACGTTTGGGTTTAATAGAGTCAACCTCCTGGGTTTCCTGGTTCCCAAGGGGTATGTGTTCAGTGTGCACTTCCTGGGAGTCCACCCAGCACTGGGGAGTTCCTGGACGCTAGAAAGTAATGGCAGCAGGTGTTGGCTAGCATCCTCTCCCAAGGGAAATTTCCTAAAGACAAGCCCTGAAGCTTTACATCACAAACATCTTTGCCGCATTAGCCTTGTTAGAGCAGCTTCTTCCCTTCTGGGTGGCACCAACTGTTCTGGGTCCATTAGAGGAAGAAATGGTTGTCACTATCTCGCAATAAGCTTTAGAAACTCGTTTTCTTTTTTAATTGGTTAATTAATTGCCTGTCATTGCAATTACAAAATAAGACTGTCTTCCAGACCCTGGTTCTGACATCAAATCACAAATAAGTTTGTTTCCTAAACATTATTTCCTCATTATCCATTAAAACCCGCTCAGACTGTCCAGCCTGTGGATCCTGGGGGGTGTGGAGTTTTTAACTGCTGACTCCACGCAAAGGCCATGGCTGAGGGAGGGCTTGTGTCAAGCCAAGTTGGCAGCAGGCAGCCTAGCCGGGGGATGGGGGGTAGGGGAGTGATGGGGTGGTTCTAAAACTAAACGTTGGGCGCCAGATAATGCGTGAAACAATCTCACACCAGTTTGGACTTATTATTAAAAAGGTTATTTATTTGAGGGGAAAAAATTTACAGAACACTGTCCTACACGACAGCCAGGAAAGGAGTCTAGTTGTGGGAACTGGAGTTGGAAGCAAGACAGCCAGAGGACCGCTGTGCTGCTTTTTAAAGAGAAAGAGACCACGCCCCAGTGGGCTGGTATCTCAACTGCTATTGGCTGAAGGAGCGGAAGGCGCTCCCGCGGCACTTATTAGTGTCATGAATGGGAGCAATCCCTGTTGCACCTGCTTGATGCACATTTTAAAATGTGATAACAAATCACCAGTTGTTTCAGGAACGTACAAAGATCTTTATTTTTTCCTTTTTGGTCACAGTGGAGAAAGATGTGGGCTGTTGGGTTAAAGTTGAAAAAGACATGGACTCTATGTCAGTGGCTGTTTTCTCATTCTCTGTTATATGAGTGGCTGTGGGTGGGCCAACCCCAACGGGAGGACGAGGTTGGGGTGGGGGCTCAATACCTGAATGTCCAGCTGGTCTTGATGAAGCCCAGGGATATTCCAACTTCTTAGCCAGAACCTTGAACATTTTTCAAGGAGTTGGTCTATGTGTTTCTGGAAATGCTACAACAAAGTACCACTGGCTGCTTTCCCTCCCTAGGTCCTGTCCCATTGATGCTAAGTGGTGGAGTTGGTGGAGTTTGCCTATGGCTTGCCGTCTATCCGGTGGACTGTATCAAATCTAGAATTCAAGTTCTTTCTATGACTGGAAAGCAGACGGGGTTAGTCAGAACCTTCCTGAGTATTGTGAAGAACGAAGGTGAGGCTGGGGTGTGTGCACAGTGGTTGATCTCTTTGAAGTGTATCTGTCCAGGGTTAATTAGACCTGTGACTTCTCCTTTCTCTTGCCTCGTCATTTTCCTGATGCTAGCTTTCTATTTCCAAACCTTTTGCTGTAGCTTATTTTCATTGTTCTCAGAAATGTTTAAAGTTCTTTTTCCTAATTTCTGGGCCAGGTATCTGGCAGGATTCTTTGTATTCTAAATACCTTGGGGATTTTTAAGATACAAACATTTGTCTCGAGGGAAGGGTGCTGTGAAGTGAGCAGCATCACCTCATTTATGGAATCCAAATGTGAAAAGACCAACAGGACCACTACAGAGTGAGTTCCAGGAATGCAACAACTTCTTTAGCCATAAGACTTCTGGAACAAGAAATGATCTGAGCAGCCCCTAGAGATGATTTGCCATCAGGTTTAGAGTTATGCAGGATACAGACTGTAAGGCATGTTCGTATGACATCATCCCACCATATAGGCATCTTAAAACTAGGGTTATGAGAAGGCTTGAGTGGGAGAAAGGGAAGAGAAATGATTTATAATTGTAATCTAAAATTTTTAAATTATTTTTAGAGATAAAAATTTAAAAAGCGAAATAGATGAAGTAAAAAATGTCATTATCTGCAAAACAAAGCAAAAAGTACCTTGAGTTATGAACTGTGCTTGGGTTTAAAGAGAGCGCAGTGACACAGACATGTTAAACTCACAGCCCACATAGCGAGCAGGAGACACAGACATGTTAAACTCACAGCCCACATAGCTAGCAGGAGACACAGACATGTTAAACTCACAGCCCACACAGAATGTAGGTGTCTTGTGTGTCCCCACTTCTCCTGTGTGCCTTCTCCGCTTTGGCCTGCCATACTCTAGTTCAGTCCCTTATCTAGGTCTCCCCCATGGCCATTCTGAGCAGGGTGACTACATCTCTGGCTTCTCTTGCTGGTCCCTCTGGCTCTTCGATTGTCTCCACCTGGCCATGTTAGTCTTTAGCTGTGCTCTGTCCTTACTGGAGGAGTCCTCCAGGCAAAGCAGTTGGTTTGTTATTTGAGCATCAATCAGCTTTGCCAGGGGCTTGCTACTTACCTTGTTCCTGTAGTCTGTTGAGGGGAACTTGAGAGCAAGTCCCTTCATCACAGGGGTTTTAGTACTGTGTCCGAGTTTGTGGGCACAGACAATCTCTCTGTGCAGTTGCACATGTGTCCTCAAGCAAGTGCTGTCACGATCTTTGATTGCCCTTTTGTCTTCCAGGAATAACAGCTTTGTATTCTGGACTAAAACCCACTATGCTTCGAGCCTTCCCTGCCAATGGGGCACTGTTTTTGGCCTATGAATATAGCAGGAAGTTGATGATGAACCAATTGGAAGCATACTGAAGTGTCCTGGTGGGCTTGGATTCGAGGCAGGCGTTCAGCGACTGTTGTTAACTCAGGGTTTCACGAGTACAAGAACAATGTGGAATTGTTGATTAATTGGGACTTTTGTCCTTGTCTTCCCTTCTTCTGTTCAAAGTCTTAGACTTTGTGGAAGACCCTATACAGTATAATTTCTGCCCATTATTGTGCCAAAAGAAAAAAGTAGCTGCTCTTGCCCTTGGAATATGCAGGGCAGCTAGCTGGTGGCCTTATGCAGACTGTTCTTCTCAGGACAGAACTTCCGCAGAGATCAGAGGTACGCGTACAATCTAGATGTATCTAAGTTGAGGAAAACACAGTTTTGTTCCCTGTCTAGTTGTAAATGGAGACCAATTTCTGTGCAGATTGTTGTAAATGATTGCTTAACCCATCCTAGATGTAGGGCCAAAGGCCGCTGAGCCTGTGCAGTAAGAGGTTACATCAAAGCTAAAACATCCATCTATATTTTTAGATGCATACTTGTGGCTTCTACATTCTTGACGAAATTTCAGGGAGGATATCCTGGATTTTTTTTTTTTTTTTCATGATGCTCAACTCAGTTTTCTAGGCGGGCTTATTATTATGCACTCTGGGGTTGGTGGGAGTGGCCTGGAGTGTAGCTCCTGGAAGGCAGCAGAGTCCTCACCCCTCCCTTCTCACTTCCTTGTACAAGACTCCTGAGAGACAAGGGAAGCCCTGCCATGCTCTTAGGAAGACTCACAGTGGCTTTTACCTGCTCTCAGCAGGAATCCAGGCTGCTCTTTTTTCCTTTTTTTTCTTTTCTTTTCTTTTCTTTTTTTTTTTTTCAAGACAGGGTTTCTTTGTAGGTTTGGAGCCTGTCCTGGAGCTAGGTCTTGTAGACTAGGCTGGCTTTGAACTCACAGAGATCCACCTGCCTCTGTGCTGGCTTTAAAGGCATGCACCACTACCGCTCAGCCAGGCTGCTCTTTTGGTCCTGGATATGAAGCCACCCCAAACTCACTATATTATTGCTCCACCAATCAGAGGTCCTTAAGGAAGCAGAGCAGTCTGGGCTCCCTGCTTTCATCCCTGATCCTACCCCCAGGAAGTCTAGAGGAGCTCACTGGGCACCACCTCATAACCATGTCAGTGCTCACCCTCCTGAAGTTTACCTTGGGGCCCGGAACTCATTGATTTGCCTCTACATTTAGAGCTGACAGTCAATAATTTTTTTGTTTTTTTCGAGACAGGGTTTCTTAGTAGCTATAGAGCCAGTCCTGGAACTCACTCTGTAGACCAGGCTGACCTCAGACTCAGAAATCCGCCTGGCTCTGCCTCCTGAGTGCTGGGATTGAAGCCATGCACACCCAGCAATGATTAGATGATGTGTAAATTTGGAAAGTGTTGGACATAATAAAGACATTTTTATTAAACTAGGTAGTATATATGTAGCGACCAAAATCACATAGTCTGCAATACTCCAAGAGCAGAGGGGCTGTCGGTAGGATTTGTCCCTGCTCTGCCTATAAAGGTGAAGGTTTGCTAATGCTCCCTTGCCACAGTGCCAGGAGCACAAGGTTGGGGAAGCAAAGTGTTCCAAAAAGGGAGGGGTGCCTCTCAGCATCCCTGGGCTGTCTTTTTTATGAGGAACCGCCTTTCTGCTTTAGTTCTCTCTGTTCTTGCGTGACCAGTGGCCACTGAGTGGTGCTTCATCTGTACAGGTCTGGATTGAAGCAAAATAGGATTGGCTTCCTGCAGGAAGAGGACTGACCAAAGCCATGGTCTTCCTTTTGGGTGCCTGGGGTCTGTTATCCCTGTATGTCTTCTTGCAATCTGCCCATTAAAGATTTGTGGCCTCTTCTATAGAAACAAGGGGAAGTGTAAAAGAAGACCTAAGGAGAATTTTTATTATTATTATTATGGTTTAATTTGTGGTTTAATGTTTGGGTACAATTGTATTTAAGACAAAACCAGAACTTGAGATAGTTTGTTTAAAGAAATGAGTACTTTATCATTATTAAATAAACCTAACGTTGAGTCTATGGTGAGCTTCATTTAAATACATTTTATTTGTATTAAGGACCAATTAGCATTGGAACAAGTATTGTCTTGCCAGCAAGGTTTCCTGATGTAAAATAATTTTACAGTAGGCCAGTTGACAAATGTTGTACTCTGTAGTTATGAAACATCCAGCTAGATTGCTCCTGCGCTCTGCAGGTGTGGTGGTTTAAATGAGAATGGCCCCCATGGGGCTCATCTATTTGATGCTAAATCACCAGGGAGGGAGCTCTTTACTAGGGATTAGAAGGATTAGGAAGTATGGCCTTTCTGGAGGAAGGGAGGTTTCAAAAGCCGATTCCCAACTGGCCTGGTGACTCTCCCTGCTGACTGTGGGTCAGGATGCAAAGCTCTTGGCTCCATAGTCATGCCTGCCTATGTGGCACTGTGTTCCTGCTATGAGGATAATGGACTCACCCTTGGAAAATGTATGCAGGCCCTCAAAACTGTAATGTGTATTTCATATTAATGATAAATGCAAACAGATTCTAAAAGATTTTAAAGCCTCATTACGATGACTGATGCATTTGAAATGATGACTCAAAGATTTTGTTTTGTTTCTGTAAGTTGAATTTAGCACAGCTGGCATAAACCTTGTCATAATACATACATGGGACATTAGGCTGTTTCTGCTGGATTACAATGTAGCCCTACCTGTTTTGTTCATATAAAAGCTGTATGAAACCAAAAGAAAAAAAAGGGCAGTCATCATAGTATTTAGGAAGATTCTTAAAAAGACAGGGTTAAAGAAAAAGGTTAGTTTTGTAATAAAACTGGTACAAAGAACTAATGATTCCAGGGAGTTTAAAATTTCTTCCCTTATTCCTGTAGAAACATATTAAGCAATCACATCAATTAAATATGCAGTACTTTACAGTTTATAATGATATGGTCAAGACACAAAGATGGCTTCAAGAGTATGTTGCTTTCTCTTGGTGTTAAAAAAATTTAAGGACAACTCATATACATATATTTCTATATATATACTACAGAAAGAATATATATAGTGTGTATGTATATAGTATATATCCTCACATATATTCCCATCTATATATATGTACACATATTCATAATAGAACAATCACATCAATTAAATATGCAGTACTTTACAG
>NC_022032.1:438179-440151 GCF_000317375.1 Microtus ochrogaster | reverse complement strand
ACTCCACTGTAATTCTAAAACCAGGAAATGACGGCAAAAAAGAGAACTAGAGCTATAGATTCAAAATGCTCAATCAATACTGGCAAACAGAATACACATATTGAAAATATTATCTACCATGACCAAGTTAGCTTTATCCCTGAAATGCAAGGATGATTCAATATGCAAGTCAAAAAAATGCAATGAACCATATAAATGGACTTAAAAAGAAAAAATCACATGGGCATAATAGATACAGAAAAAGCCTTTGACAAAAACATGCATTCATGATAAAAAAAGTCCTAGAGAATGTAGGGCTAGAAGGAACATAATTCAACATGATAAAAGCTATATACGAGACTCCCACACACAGTGGAGAAAAGATAGAAACAATCCCACCAAAGTCAGGAATGAGAAAATGATGTTCACTACCCCCACTCCCTTTCAATATTGTGCTAGAAATGCTAGCTAGAGCAATAAGGCAAGAGAAGGAAATTAAGGTGATACAGATAGGGAAAGACGAAAACAAACTTAGCAATGTGGCAGGGTACTGAAACAACCTGCACAAGTGAATAGCCTGTCTACGCATCACCAGCAAATACACAGAAAAGGAGATAATAGACTAATTTCCAGCCACAATCCTCAAAGGGAATATCTACAAACAAACCTAACCCAAGGAAGTAAAGGACTTCTACAATGAACAATTTAAGACTCAGAGAGAGAACGCTAGAAAATGGAGAGACATCTTGTGCTTATGAATTGGTAGAATTAATATTAGGAAAATGACCATTTTACCAAAAACTATGTATAGATATAGTGCAATCCTGACCAAAAGTCCCATCTCATTCTTCACAGAAATAGAAAACAAATCCTAATATTCATATGGAATCACAAAGTTGGCATAGTCAAACCATTCTGAGGAAAGATAACAATGCAGAGGGATTACATTCCAGATTTTAAATATATTACACAACTGTAGTAATAAAAAAATGGTACAGACATGTAGGCTAATGGAACAAGATCAAAGACTCGGTATGTAACTTCAGCCATTTACTATGGAGAAAAGCTTCTTTACCAAATGGTGCTGGGTAAACTATATGTCCACATAGAGAAGAATGAAATTAGACCTGTATTATCACCTTACACAAAACTAACACCAAGTGGATCAAAGACTTAAACATGAAGCCTAAAATGCTCCAAGTACTAAAAGAAAACAGACTGTTCCCCACATTATCTAAGTGTAGGAAAGAACTTTCTGAACATGGTTTGTCCAGAAATTAAGGTTGACAAATGGGATCTCATGAAACTAAAAAAGCTTCTGCACAGCTAAAGAAATAGTAAACCAGGTGAAGAGGAAGCCATGGGATAGGAGAGAATCTTTGCCAGCTCTACATGACAGAGTATTAATTGTTGGTTTCTCTGGGCACTGCATGCACATGGTACACATATACAGGCATGCAAAACACCTGTACACAAAGAATAAAAATCAACACTGAGAACCAGAGAGCTGACCCGACCAACTCTTTATATCTGATGTCAAATCGTCCAAGCATGTGGCAACAACAAAGTTAAGTTTCCACTATATAGAGCAGACTAGAATTCCGCATCTAATAAACAACCAAAGAAAGAAATCCATGTGCCCAGGTCACCTTGCAAAAAATACAACAAGTATGAAAGAAATATGTTCTTTAGGGGGAATTTCTTAGGCTGACTCAGGACACAGACTTTAAAATAACAATGATCATGAGCAAGGAACTCATGGAAGTTAACGAAGTCATAAATTTCTCAATAAACTTAAACTCCCAAGTGAAGGCTAAGAAAACACAAACATGGCTGAATGAAATGACAAGGAAAAGTGAACAGAGTAAAAAAAAAAAAAAGAAATATTGAAGAAAACACAAGCTGAAATGATGGAATAAAAAACCTAAATAACCCAGTTGGAAAGCTTAAGGAAAAGCCACACTAGTAAAATGGGTCAAAAAGAGGATAGAGC
>NC_022032.1:433443-437919 GCF_000317375.1 Microtus ochrogaster | reverse complement strand
AAAACAAAACAAAACAAAAGAAGAGGATAGAACATAAAGACTTGAGAGTAAAGTAGACAAACTGGATCACTCAAGCAAAGAATATAAAAAAATTCAAAACCCAAACGAATATGAGGAACTTTAGGACTCCATAAAAAGACCAAAACTATGAGTTACAGGCACAGATGGAGATCATAGAAGAAAATTTTCCCAAATTAAGGAAAAACACACACATGAAGATACAAGAAGCACGTGGCTCGCCTCATACACAGGACCAGAAAAGAAACTTATTGTGGTATATTATAGTTAAAACAGAATATATAGAACCAAGAGGGTGTGTTGTATGCATGTATGCAATTCTCAAAGAATAAGTAAAAACACTATGTAAAAACTGACATGAATTTAGGCATGAGAAGTATTGCCCTTTGTTCCTAGACATGAATATACGTGTGAATGAAATACATGGGCTTACAAAAGAAACTTTAATATATCAAGATTTAAGAAATTCAGTTCTAAACCTAGTGTGATACAAAAAAAGTCTTTTGTGATGGAATTTATTTTAAACTCAATTTACATGAGAAGCCAGCCTTCTTTGTTTCTTTCTGCTTTTCTTTGGCAATTTGTGCTTCTTATCTTTTCAGGAACAATGTATAAGAGATATTTAGATATAGAAGATTAAGTCTTATTTGGAAGCAGAGAGGTGGGCGGAGAGGGCGGCAGAGCACTCTCAATAAAGAAGAGTACCCCGAGTTTTGCTTCTGTTGCTGGCACACTATGGTTCTGGGTTGGGAGCCAGGCTTACGTGGAGCAAAACTCTGGGGTACTCTTTACTGAGTTCCTCTGCTGCCCACTACTCACCAAATGTTGCCATCTAGTTTAAGGGACTGTCAAGTGCTCAGAGACTCCTTTTTATTTCTGTGAACAAATAAAAAATAGACACAAAGAATAAAGTTAGGCAATATCAAAGAATTACATACAATAAATTGTGGGGCACACGGCAGAAAATTAGGCCATGTCCTCAGATTATCAGAGTGAAAACATGAGCTGTTTTCACAAAAGTATATGCACATACTCTCTTGTGTGTGTGTGTGTGTATGTGCTCATAGTTACTTAATATCAGCAACCAGTTATGTCTGTTCATTGACCACAGTTCACTACAAAAAGAAGCTTCTGTGACCAAGAAACACATTTTTATGGCAAATCGAAGGACGTAGTGATGATAAAGGTCGGCAATAAGGTTTAAATGTCCTCCATATGTTTTCTGTCGTTTGGTCAGCAAGCTACTGTGGGACTAAGTCATCTGGAGAGACCAGAATGGAGGAGAGAGGAGGATGGGGAATAGGCTCTTCCCTCTCGCTGCCCAGCGTGGCCACTAGGAGTCCTTGGTAGAAAGGTGCTGCAGGTCAGGGGCAGACAGAAGAAATGGATATGGGCTAGAAGGGAAAGCTGAGAGGTCCCACAGGAAAGAGCTAGGGGGACCCTCTGTATGATATCCTCGAGAAATAATAAACAAAATACAACAGATGAAAGTCTCAAAGAATAATCCTATTAAATAAACAAATGATTAATAATTTTAAATTGCTAGGTAGCAACCACTCAAAGTGACGTATTTAATTTCTTGCAATATATATTCTTATTAAAATAATACAACTCCTATGAAACCTAGAATAATTATAGATTCCTAGCAAAATGGAAAATAAGACTGCATGCAGCATTCTGTCCCAAACCACAGAAACAATGAAACTGTTGGCTTCAAGAAATGACAGTGAAGTGTTATGATTGCCGCGAGTTGGAAAGGAAACTCCAGGCTGTGCTTCCTGTGACCCATGATCAAAATACTCCGCACTGTGAGACAGGCTGGGGAAATGCCTCTCAAAAAGAGCGGGCAAAGCCATCAGCCTTCGATGCTGTGTATGGGTTTCTTTTAAATTTTTTGTCTTCTTCATGTATGTGCATGTTATGTGTGTATGTAGGCATGCTCATATCAAGACATGCGTGTGGAAGGGGAGAGGACAACTTCTGAGAACTGACTCCCTCCTTCCATTCTGTGGATCAAAACTCAAAACAACCTCAAGGCATCAGACTGGGGGCAAAAGCACCCCGAACCCCCCATCCATCGTGCTGGTCCTATGTGTTATTTCTTTGGGTTTTTTTTGTATTACTTACTTTTAACTTATTCTATATAAATTTTTCTACTGTCTTTTCTACTGATATCGATGCAATGGTACTAGTTATTTTTGTTTATAACTATATTTTCATATCTAGTTTGTTCATATGTTATGGTAGTTTCTGCTACTTGTTTTCTTCTTTCTGAGAGGTGCTGGGGACAGATCCCAGACCCTGAACATTTGTTACTAAGACATACATCCTTGTTTTGAGAAACCATACCTCAATCCAGTTATAACAAAGCGCTGATTGAACTTGGAAAATACTTCAAACCTTAAAGAATAAGGCAGGTAAAAACAGCCAGTTGTCAACTCTGCCCCCAAACAGACACCAACAGGGAAGACTGAAAAACCATGAAAAACAGGGAAGACCTGAAAGGCCATGCTCCATTTTCCCTCGTTGCAACTGTAGAGACTACACAGCTTAGCCACCACTCCATCTACAGGGGGGCCTGCGAGGGGGAAGACCCCTCCAGTTCCTGATGCCAATCTTCTCTCCTGCTGCCCTTCAGGGTAGCAACTTTTCTTTTTCATTCTTTTTTCTTAATTTCCCCCAATTATGTTTGTTAAGTCAATGAAATCAGTCAGTTCACGGCCAGGAACAAGGTTAGTACTACATCTGCCAACCTAATGGTTCTCGTGTCCAGGGTCGAGGCTCTGGGTGTTCCTGGAGGAAGGAAGAGGCATGTCGGTTCTCTCCTCAGCTGAGCTAAGACAAACCTTTCTGTTTAAGTGCCTGCCGTTAACACCTCCAGTCAACCCTCTCAGCTCCCCAGCCCCGCCCACCAGACCTCCCCCTAACAACTTTCACTTTTCAAATTCTCTTCGTGAGAATGAGATCACAATACAGGCCAACACTGCTCCAGAGAGTGAAATGGAAGATCCTTGCTCAGTCCCTCACCCCAAGGTCTTTATCTGTTGTGGAGAAACAAGCCAATATGTGAATAGAATTCCATGCCATGGCAACCCTAAGACAAAGATTCCGGTTGTCTTGAGATTGCTGTGAACTGGGAAATAAAACGAGCTTCGTTCCATATAGCAGGAAATTAGGAACAGATGCTGTTCCCTTTAAAGAGCACAGGCAAAGGAGTCAAGAACCTACGGAGATCAAAGATCACAGGACAGTATCTCAGAGCAGTGATCATCTGGCTTCTATTTTTTCTTCTGAATCTAACAGAGAGGATGTTTTTCTTGGGGTGGTTTGAATGAGAATGGTCCCCATAGACTTGCATACTTGAATCATTCACCATCATTGATGCCCTGGCCACACTTAAGCATGCACGGGCAGCCTGTTTATGGTGGCTCTCCAGTTGTTCCTGTTCTGGGCAGTCCTAGATGCTTGTGTTGTCACATCCAAGGCTCCACCGTCTTCCTTTAGGCTGTCTGTCCAGCGTTTTTTTGGGCCTTCCTCTTCGCCTTATCCCGTGCACTCCTCCAAGCAGTGCTATCTTCGGGTATCTGCCGTCATTCATTCTCACAGCACGGAGAGAGAGAGACCTGGCCAGTCATCCTCATTAACTCAGACCATGAGACCTCCATATGCTTGAATACTCGGATCCTATGGCTGCAACTGTTTGGTAAGGATTAAGAGGTGTGGCCTTGTTGGAGGAGACAGGTCGCTGGAGGTGGGCTTTGAGACTTCAAAAGACACTCCTCATTTCCAGTGTTCTCTCTCCGCCTTGTGATTGTTGAGGAAGATGTATGCTCTCAGCTGTTCCTCCTGTCATGCCTTTGCTTTATCACCATGGGCTCAAACTTAGAACACCATAAGCTCCATATTATAAGCTTTCTTTTTCAAGGTGCTGCTGACATCCAGCTTCAATAGGTCAGAGAAACTGGAGAGGAAGTGCGGAGTCGGTGCTGCTGAACACATAGGAGACTGATCTGAGGGGCAAAGCTTATTTCTTCATTTTATTGCTCTCCACCTAAGTATTTATTTTATACCACCTAAGACAAAAATTTCTATGCAAGAAAAAACAAAACCTTTACACAGAAAGAAATCACATTGTGATCATGAGATACATGTTTTTCTTAGAAGTCCACAAGTGGTTGAACATCTTCCTTTGTATTAATTTTCCTACCATAACATCTTCACCCCAAAACAATGATTCTCTTATTGTTGATTTAAAACGTTTTAAGCAAGCCAAATATATCTCAGCCAGTTCCTTGTTTCAGATTAGCAGACTCCTATTCTATTTCTAAGTGGTCTAGCTAGCCATCTATTGTTTTCTTTACTCTTTACACACAATAGGGTCATTTAATTTCCTTTCACAACTTTGTTTTTTCAGGATACATACCAAAACCTAATTACTCCTGTAAGCTACATGACCAA
>NC_022032.1:431288-433048 GCF_000317375.1 Microtus ochrogaster | reverse complement strand
GCTCTGTCTCTTTTTTTAATCTCTCATTGTAGCAATTGGCATGGCAGCCTAAGCCTAAGCCTAATCATCTCCACTGTCTTAACCACCTGTATCTTTCAGGTTGACTCAGTGAGTTCAATTAAATCATTTATCTAAGCATCATTGCTCTTATAAAAATCATCTACATTATGATCTGCACGTAAATTGCTCAGTGAGGAGTGGGATTTTCCCATTAAACAATCACACTATACTAGATACAGTGGGGTTCTTTCTCATAATCATCATACTCTGCCAGATACAGAAAGAACACGATAGCAGCAAGCAGGGAAAGCACAGCAGAAGCACAGAAGCAAGGGGCAGGGGACCATTCCCCAGGGCGGTGCCTCTCCAGGGTGCACCATCATAGCTTTGCCATCTGGTGGGTGGTATCCGATGAGCTCCATTGCTGACTGCCGCTCCCTTGACATGACAACCGCCAAGCGACCCTGGTTATGGTGTCTTATCACAGTGATAGAAAAGTAACAAAGATACTATTTCGTAAAAATGTTGAGACCAACTTATCTCTGGAATAAAAGAGTTTATAACGCATTACAGATGCTGGCCAAGAATAAAAGGACCGGTCTGGACACAACCTCGCTGATTCACTAGCAGCATGGCCAGTAAGAAATATGGATGCCAGACAGATCTAGAGAACCATAGGGCTGATAAGACGGCATAGCAGATAAAGGTGCTTGCCATCAGAATGACAACCTGAGTTCAAACCCAAGGGCCCACATGCAAAAAGGACAGAACCAACTCTTTTTTTTTTTTTGTTTTTCGAGACAGGGTTTCTCTGGCTTTGGAGCCTGTCCTGGAACTAGCTCTGTAGACCAGGCTGGTCTCAAACTCACAGAGATCCGCCTGTCTCTGCCTCCCAAGTGCTGGGATTAAAGGCATGTGCCACCACCGCCCGGCTTCAGAACCAACTCTTATAAGTTGTCCTCTGACATCTACATACACACAGTAAAGAATTAAAAGAAAGTTAAAGTCAATGTATTTTTTACACTGTATTTGAGAATATCATACATGGACAGTGTGTTTGCATCATTTTACTCCACTCTGCACTCCACCTCCTCCTATGTCTGACCACTCTCTCTCTAATTCACCACCTATTCCTTAAGTCTTACTGTTTTACTCACACGCACACATGCATGCGCGCACGCATGTATGCACATACTGCTGAGTCCATTTAGTATTACTCATATGTATATGTGTTTAGAGATGATCACCTGAGATTGAAAATTTTATCAGCGGACTCATCCTTAGAGAAATACTGATTCTCCCTCTCTTAGTAGCCATTAGTTCCTTCCCTGGTCCACACTGCAAGCCAACTTGTGTTGCCATTGTGCAGGTCGTGTTTAGGGAACAAGGTGGTTGAAATTTCACAGGGCATCCCCCATCATATACAAAAAAGGGTATCCTGCAGCAGAAAACTTGGATTTCTGGCTTTTACAACCTTTCCAGACTCTTCCTTGATGCTCCCTGAGCCTTGTCCTGAGGTTGAATCAGTTGTTCTTTGTATTTTGACCATGTTGGATAATCTCTTTCTCCTGCAAAAAGAGGTCGCTTTGATAATAGGTGAGGGCTACACTTACCTATGGGCATAAGGATGCATCTTTAGAACACAGCTGGGAATTGTAATACTGGTTTAGGAGAGTTTTAGTAGTGGAGTCCAAGACCAGCCATGGCTAGCTAGCTCTGTTTAATAGTACCAAGACCTCACCAGCCATGGCTAGCTAGCT
>NC_022032.1:427368-431188 GCF_000317375.1 Microtus ochrogaster | reverse complement strand
GTCCAACTAGATGGCTGTTGTTTTCCCTCAAGATACACGTGCCACTATTGCACACTGCTGAGTGTATCTTGCCTTGCTCAGGCATTACAGTTGGGTAGCTATTGTCTGCTTTTCTCCCTTGGTGGCTTTCATTGCACCTACAGATACTGTGAGAACTGGTCCCCAGGGAGGAGGCTTCCTCATCAGGTTCCATCCTGATTCCTCCAAATTCTTATGTTAGATGAAGACCTCAACAATGAGGTCTTCCCTTCTAGCTCTGGAAGGCAATCAAGGGCAATAGCAACAGCCTATATTGTTCTGGAAACCTTGAACGCCACCAACAAGTCAGAGGTTTCCCACACCTGGCACTGGGGTTTTGTTAGGTAGTCTGCATCTGGGGGGAGCATGATCACCCCAAAAAGCACAGCTTCATGTAAATATTTACATGTGAATATACATACATTAAAAAATTACATGTGTTGTTTTAAGTAAACATAGAATAATGGTCCCCTGTGGCTTTCCCCATCATCCTTAGTGGTCTTTGTCCCTCCTGCCTCTCTCTTGCCCGACTCTCCCCTCCCCAGATAAATTCCACCCTCCCATTTTCCCTGTTTCCCCTCCCATAACACCTTTGCCACACAATCCTCCCCTTTGGAGCCTCTTCTAGCACACCGTGGTTCCTTCTTACTTTTCTTCTGCTGATGATTCCGGTTATGCACTCACATCTAAAGATGTCAAACTAGGATCTTCAAATGTCAGAGAACATGAGGTGCGTGTCTTTCTGAGTCACTCTGTGTGTTTTCTAGTTCCATCCTTTTACTTGTGAATTTCATGATTTCATCGTCCTTAACAGTGGGTAGAAATCTGTAGTGTATATGCACGACATTTTTATCATCAGTTTACCAGTTGAGGGACATGTAGGCAGCAGCTCTGAACTATGTATTCCTTAATGCCTTGTCTTAAAAATTCTAGAAATTAGAAATAGTTTTAGAAAATAAGAGTTGGCATAAATGCTTTTATATAACTTTGATAAAGATGTGGTCATCAACATTCTCAGCAATAAACTGATAATTATATATGCACCAGCACTGATGTATATAAGTGCCTACAGAATTTAAAGTCAGTGTTACAGAAAAATTTAAATGTAAGTCTTCAATATTAGTTTTTTAAAGTTTAATTAAAATATAATTACACCACTTACCCCCCTTTCCTCCCTCATACCCCTCCCATGTTTGTCCTCCAATGCATGGCCACTTCTCATGCTGCCCAGAAGGCCTGAATTCTAATGAGTCTGTGGGTCATTCATATGCACAAATAAAAGAATTAAATAAATTTAAAGTGTCGAGGTCATTAAAGAGAGAGTTCGGGGAGAAATGAAGTTCAGTTGGTAGACTAAGTAGGTAACATGCACAGAGCCCTGCACCTCTAGTTCTGCATATTAAGGCACAACAGCACACGGCTGTACTCTCAGCTCTCTGGAGGTGAAGGCAAGAGGAGCAGGCGAGCAAGGTTACCTTTGGCCACACTCTGAGTTCAAGATCACTGTAAAACACACAAGAGCCTGTGTCCAAAAAACCAAGAAACCAAACAAAAAAACTAACCAAACAAACAAACAAACAAAACCAAAAAAGGAAAGTCCTAGGAATTTTAATGAAGACAGGTTTCAGGATCTCCTTAGTCAGGATTCATAATACTAGGAAATTATGAAACAAATCAAGATAGCCAACAACGTGGGTGAAAGACACTAGGGGGGACACTTGCACAATTAAATAAGGTTTACAGTTTAAAAGTATCCTGTCAGTGTCCACAAACGTGCTGTGCAGCTGTTAGTGCTGGCGGGAGCCAGGGGAAGGCTGTACACGGATGCTCTGCTGGTTTGCAAATTTACTAGAATACAAGGATATTTACAGTAAGATTTTTAATTTTAGCCAGGCAGTAGTGGTACACTCCTTTAATCCCAGCTTTCAGGAGGCAGATCTATGTGAGTTTGAGGCCAGAATGGTCTACACAGTGTGTTCCAGGGAAGCCAGGATTACACAGAGAAACTGTCTCAAAAATAGAAAGAAAAAAATATTTTTTTTTTCATTTTAAGGCCTTGACTTAAAGTTTAAAACTTAAGCTATTTTTATTTTAAACTTTTGACTTATTTTTAAAGTCGGTGACTTCTCTAGGCCTAATGAATGGATTGGGATAGACACTCCTTCAATTCGACTAGAGAACCACAAAATGGCCTCGTTACTCAGCGTTAGTCCTACTTTATTCCAACAAAACAAAGAACGATGATGAGCAGTTGCCGGAAGGAGGACTCTTGGCAACTGTCATGAAATTATTGTTGAGGTGAATCATCTCTACTGCTGCTAACTTTCCCACTGAAGAACTGTTCCCAACCGGGGAAGGGGGAGCCTCTTGGAAAGCTGTCAGACTTTTCGAGAGGAAAAGTACTCAGCCAAAAAATATTTCCAGAAAAGAGATTTTTTGTTTTGTGAAACATTAAGACATTTTTTTTTTTTTAAGAGAACATGAAAATACAATCGTACCAAGAGTAGCAGAGTTCGTTACGTAGGAACTGACGGAGGCGACAAAACAAGCAGGCATCTCCAGACACCGGAAGGCCGCAGGCTCTCCCGGAAGTGAGGTTGTGCACGTGGTGTGGGCTCTCAGGCTTTTATGAGATGGAAGAGGGGGACCCTGGGGGATGGAAGCGTCCATCTGCAGGTCAGTCCCCCTGCAGTCTGGAAGTGTGTGGGCGCCAGCGGGGTTGGTGGTTGGCTTCCACAGGTGTTAGCAGCCAAGCCAGCTTTCCTGTCTGGAGCTTCTCAGCCCGCCTGACGCTTTTTAGGTCAAGAACCCTTTGGTATTCATCATTTTGTTTCGATTTTCCCCTAGGGTTATCAAAGTATTCTTATAATTACACAAATAAAATTGCTATTTGCCACTTAAATTTAACTTTGTAATTTAGATTTCATCTGTAATTTAAAGTACATCTGCTTGTACTTGTGGTATTGTTGAAACTTAACGCCTCCCGAGTCCTGGCAATAGGGAGACTATCCCAGGAATGCTGTTGGCAGTCACAAAAGCAATCTGCTTGGCAGCGGTTATTTCCCTAGACGCCCTCCCCCACACCTACACAATCTTCTCCCCTGACATTTCCAGCCTTTCTTCTTCCAACGGTTTTTTTTTTGTTTTTTTTTTTTTTGCCTCCCTCTCCTAGTTTCCCAGTTGTTCCTTTTATCCCTGAGTTTAATTCAAGCAAGACTCCGAATTGAAGGACACTGCCTCCTAGTAGGAGGGCTCCCTCCTTTTCTCTACTCCACACACTCGGCAAGATGCTCTTTGGAAGGGTTACCCTTTTCTCTCATTCCGGAGTTTAGCCCAGAAAGAGCTGCCTTCAACACAAGCACTAAGTGTATTCAGTTGGAAGTATTTGTGTTGTGTTTTGGTTTGGCTTGGTTTAGTTTGGTGTCAAAGCTCCCAGGACAGTTTCTACAATCACATCTCTGTAGAGCAGAAGTCACCCAGAAAACTCTCTGGGATACCATTTAGAATGGCATGCTTCCAGAGGAACTAGTGAGACCATTTTAATGGCTTAAATTTGGGGTGTGCTCAGAGCCAGAAGGTCCACAAGAATGTGCATTCTGCATCCCTTAATATTTCTCCAGTTGCATTATTACTGCAGGCAGAAAACCATATCTGGGCAGCGAGAGTGCTCAGTCAGTCCTTGGGACTGCGTGACCTGTTTTAGCTGGAGTTGCCCCTGGTTGTTTGACATTATCTATTTACTCCTAGGTGATTCTTTTAAGTACAGTCCTAGATTCTACCATAGAATAACTTTTTTTTAAAA
>NC_022032.1:423124-425932 GCF_000317375.1 Microtus ochrogaster | reverse complement strand
AGCTTTGGTGCCTGTCCCGGAACTAGCTCTTGTATACCAGGCTGGTCTCGAACTCCCAGAGATCTGCCTGCCTCTGCCTCCCAAGTGCTGGGATTAAAGGCGTGCGCCACCACCGCCCAGCCCTACCGTCTTCTTATCTGATGTAGCTTTGGAATGATATGTGGAACCATAGAACTACATACACCTTTAGACCTAGAGTGCAGTGTGTGATAAACATTCACATTAGCACTTGGAAGCTTTCAGTATGATCCAAAAGAAGCAACGGGAGTGAGAGAGAAAACAGTGTGACTCACTAGACATGGCTCTTTCAAGACCCTCTTCTGAGTAACTGGGTTACAATAATACAAGATTATGCCATGTTTTGAGAGGTACTTCTTGTCTGTTTGTCTGTCTGTCCACCCTATCTATCTATCTATCTATCTATCTATCTATCTATCTATCTATCTATCTATCTATCTATCTATCTATCATCTGTGTTTGTCAAGTCATTACTCAAAGCAAGATACAGAGCATTTCCATTACCTATGGAAGTTCTCTTATGGCTTTCAAACCAGTGCCCATCTGCCCCCACACGACTGGAAGCAGTACTCCAAATATCTACCTCTAGTCATGTTTGCTTGCCCTTAGAACTGCTGGCTAATGAGCTCATATGATATATAAGTGTAACACAACTTTTGGACCCATTCTTCTGCTGGAGTTTGGGTTGCTTTTAGTGTGGGAACGGTTGTTACCAGTTTCTTTCCTTATGCTATAACAAAACGCCTGACAAAAGCAAGTGAAGGAAGATTTGTTGTTCGTTGCTTGAGAATGCAGGTCATGGTGGCGGGGAAGCACTGGGCACATTGCAGTCACGTTCAGGAAGCAGGGGAGATTAGTGCCAGCATTCAGCTTACCTCCTCCATTTTAGTCAGTTGTAGCCCCCAGCTTGTGGGGAAGGGCCTGCCCACATTCAGGACTGGTTTCTGCTGCTCAGCTAAACCTTCTGGAAGCATCTTTATACACACTAGAGGCATGTGTCTATGTTGATTAAGAACAGAATATAGCTGATACTAATGAAAACCCTTAGAAATATTAAAGAACAAATCATTTTGTGAACGTGTGCTTTATATCTCTTAGTTAAATACATAAGTGTGGATTTTTTTATTTCTAGCTTCTATATGACTCTATATTACTATATTATATGACTCTATATATTACTCTATATGTAAGAACACAAAATTATTTCTTCAATTATATTTAGCGATTTTTAAGTATTAGAATTTGTCTATAATCAAAGCAAGTGAAATGTAGCTACTGCTTTAGAAGAGAACCCGCTGGGTAGAGAAGAAAAGACCCCAGAAAGGGAAAAGTATGATGCATGTAAGGATCCAAAAGAAGGCCATGTGGTTAGAGTATGTTATCTGAAGGACGAGCGGTAGATGACAATGTCTGGAGTCAGACTAGGAAGGACCTATTAGCACACACTTAGTGTGCCAGATTTCATGTTAACTGCATCCAGTGGATGGTCCTGGGTTGGGGAGGATGGATGTGTAAAGGGGAAGCAGGAAAAGTTCCTAAAGTAGAGCCTTGGAGAAACGGGCAGGTTAGACTTGAGGTGCAGGGATGAGGACAGATACAAAGTATTTTGGGAATAGAACGTGAGTTCCTCTTATCAACTGAAAGAAATGATTTCTAGTAAAAAAGCAATTTAAAGGCTGGGCGGTGGTGGCGCATGCCTTTAATCCCAGCACTCGGGAGGCAGAGGCAGGCGGATCTCTGTGAGTTTGAGGCCAGCCTGGTCTACAGAACGACTTCCAGGACAGGCTCCAGGGCTAGAATTAAAAGTCTCTCTGCAGTCAAAAAATTCAAAGAAAACACAATTATATACATAATTCAGATTCTCTGTGTATTTTTCATCTTCATGTGACGTAATATATATTATTACTCTATTCCTTTTTAAGGGTTAGGATTTTTAAAGCATTATTTTAACCTATGACTGTTTTCTACATTTTCTTTTCTTTTTCCCAAGCCTATGCACATTTATCAAGCACACTGTGACCCATTCAGAGGTCTTTTATATCTGAATCTGTCCTTATTGTATATCTGTATATTATATATTCTGGCCAGGAGAATGTTTTAAAATGTTTAGGACCAATGGCCATGGTTTGGGCTGCTGGCTCCACCCTATTTGGCTTTCCAGAGTGCCAGGGCAGCACTGAGCATCATGTTGACTCCTCCAGTGCAGCCATCAGGTAGCATGCAGCCAGTTTGCAAACGTGTTTTTGTCTGCATGAGTAAAAGCTAAATGTGCCAAGTAACTTGTAGCATGCTGCCCACAAACCCCATTCAAATGCCTGTAGAAGGACCTCCCAAAAGAGCCATCTGTGCCACCAGCATGAACCAGGAAGTAATTTCTCAAAGGAGCTGTGCGTTTGCTTGCCACCAGCAAACAGAACCTACCTGAAAAACGTGGCTACCAAGAAACTGTTTTTGACTCTGTTTCTGTGTGCCTAGAATCCTTGTTTTTTTTTTTTTTTAAAGTTTTCCTAGGCTTTGTGTGGATGTACATGCCATTTGTAAGACTTTTCTCTGTCTTGCATGGTCCCACTAGACCGGTTTCTCTCTGCCCTTCTATTCCCAAATAACCCCTCAGTGGCTTAATATCAGTTACAATTGTTTGGCCGATGGCTCAGGCTCCTTACTGGCTAGCTCTAACTATAAATTAACCCATTTCTACTAGTTTATATTTTACCGTGAGGCACATGGCTTGTTACCTCACATCTTGCTTCCCTGGCAGCTACAGCTACATAGTATTTCTTTGACTCCTCT
>NC_022032.1:419836-423024 GCF_000317375.1 Microtus ochrogaster | reverse complement strand
TCTCTCTCTCTCTCTGTCTTTCTGTTCAGATTTCCTGCTTGGCTTTACTCTGCTAAGCCATTGGCAGAAACTACTTTATTCATCAACCAAGAAAAGCAACACATACTTGGAAGATACAGAAGGACATCCTCCATCAGGTCACATCTGCAGACAAAAACCACGCTCTAAGGCTGGTATCCCAAGGCTATTGGCGGAATGAATTCCCTCAATACAAAGGTTAATCCCCTCAAAGTTCTGCTGTGTTCTGGTTTTTTTTTTTTTTCCTCATTGACTTTTACTGAGTGATTTAAAGACTCTATCTTCTGTCTCCAACTCACTGTTTTCCCTATGAGTCATCCTCCTACTGGTGAGGGTTTCCACTGAGGTTTTTATTTGACTCTTTGGAGTTTTCACTTCTAGCACTATTTCAGTTTGGCTTTTCTTCATCGATTCTCTTTATTGGATGCATTTTTCACATCTTGGACTGACTTTCTTATTTCACAAAGCTCTTTCTGTTTTCTTCCAGTTGTTTGATCATAGTTATAAACACTCTCGAATTGTCTAGAAGATCTGGATTGTTCTCCTTGTATTCATTAGTGTTTGTGTGTGTTACTTTTGTCTTCATGCCTGAACTAGCTTCTTAGTTACATCTTTTTTTTCTCAAATCACCTTTCCTCTTTCAGTACGGTGTGTATAATGTTCAGGAAAAGATTAGGTTCTGTGAGAATTGAGACCTTGTTTTCTTTTGTGGAACTTAAACTGAGGGCTACAGGCTTTATCCTGGGTATTTTTAACTCCACTGACTCTTGCCTGCAGAGTATACCCTTGGCCGGTCCCCTTCTGTGTCGTCTGGTGTGGCTCTCAAAGTATCAAGGCTCTATTAGAGTGCACTCAGGTCAACTAAGGCTCAGACAGCAGATCTTGGAGAGCTAAGTGTGAGGTCAGACATCTGTGGGAAGTACATGGCTCTTCATTGTCCTCAGGTAGTCTTGCTGTGGTCTGTGGGGGGGTGGGCAGATAGAAAAATCTTTTAAAAAATATAATGGAGAGAGCAATTGATGAAGACATCCAGTATCAACCCTAGTTTCTGCATGCACACACACACAGACACAGACACACACGTACACACACACACACACACACACATTTTCAAGTATTCTCCTGCAAGCCATTTAATAATAAATGGCTCAAAAGAAGCCAACATCTAATCTATATAGGACATTATTCCGATTTTACTGAATGAGAAGTTTCACTTGGGAAATGTTCCTTGGGAGAATGAGAGGGGTCAGCAGGGTCAGCCTCAAAGCATGCTGCAGCTTCTCAGAAGAGCTGTGGCTCTCACCCTGAGGGATGCCGTCTCCACGGTCATTTCCTTGTTTTCCTAATACACAAAGCCCATCTCCATCCAGTGGGACTTAAAAATATTTTATACTTCCAGACCTTCCCTCCAAAACTGTACATTTATGCCATGGGATGATAGAGTAACAAGATATTGATCGTCAAAAATACCAGTAAAGATTAAATCATTAACTTTTTAAAAAGCCTATTTATTTTACATCCTGGCTGCAGTTTCCCCTCCCTCCTCTCCTCCTAGTCCTTTCCCTATCCACTCCTCCTCCATTTCTATTCAGAAAAGGGAGGCCTCCCATGGATATCAGCAAAACATGTCATATCAATTTGCAGTAAGACTAGCACCTCCCCTTGTATTAAGGCTGGGCAAGGATACTCAGTATGAGGAGTAGGGTCCCAAAAGCCAGTAAAAGAGTCACAGACAGTCCCTGATCCTACTGTTAGGAGTCCCACGAGAAGACCAAGCTATACAACTATCACATATATGCAGAGTGCCTAGGTCAGTCCTATGCAGGCTCCCTGGTAATCACTGGCCTTTTAAACCAGAAATATTTCAATATGTTTTGGATGCCTGCTAGTGATTAACTTACTGTTTCCTCGATGAGCTAAAGGAAAATAGCTACAAGATGTTTTATGTATAATTTTGACCTTTGGAGCTAGACTAACTGGGCTCGGTTCCTGACTTTCCCTGATGAGCTGCAGCATTAAACAAACAAGTAACTTTACTTTCTTCATCTACAAAATGAGCACTATAGCTCAGATTTGATATGAGAATTAAATTAAATGGATACATATAAGAATTTGTGATAGCGTCAGCACACAGTTGCCAGTCAGTCAGTGAAGGCTAATTATTTTAATTTAGTACAATCTTACGGTAGATCAGGATTGCTTAAGATTATGAAATTATTACCCTCTTTTTAGAGCCAGATATGCTAGGGAGTCATGTGTTGCATCATGAACCAATGTCAGAGAGATGGGAGAAGCCATGAGCTCACTCTTGCACAGTGATTGCTGAGTATTCCTGAGAATTCCTCACTCTGCATTTCTCACAGTTGTGCAAATTCCCTGAGGTGACACAACTATGCCTTGAAACTAGTCCATGAAGTCCACACTATAAATGCTTCCTCATTGTTGGGAGAAAAATGCCTAGCTGCATTTCTGGAAAACACTTCATAGTAAGCTCTTTTCTCATCTGTCACAGGCTATAGCAATAAACAAAGCCATTATGATGCGGGCTGGTGGTGTAGCTCAGCTGGCAGAGTGCTTAACTGGGACGCACGAAGCCCTGGGCTCCACGTCGAGCACCACATTTACAGTGGGGTGGCACATGCCTGAAGTCCCGGCATTCAGAAGGATGGGCAGAAGAATCAGAAATTCAAGATCACTCTTGGTTCCCATCTTAAAACACACACACATACACACACACACACACACACACACACGAACACCATTCTTAATTAAGATGAATTAGTAAAGAAACATCCTGGGTATGGAAAATAACTCAGCCAGTAAAGAACTTGCTGAACAATCATGAAGTCCTGAGTTCATTCCTAAGAGCCCACATAAAAACCAAAATCAGAAGGGTTGAAGGGAAGGGGAGACAGGGAGAGGAGCAGAGAAAAATGTAGAGCTCAATAAAAATCAATTAAAAAAAAAACAACCAGAATCAGATGTATGGATTTATAACCCCAGGGATAGAGTGGCAGAGACAGAGGGATTCCTGGGACTTCCTGATCAGCCAATCTAGCCTATTTAGCAATCCCAGACAGGTGAGAAACCTTGTCTTAAAAATAAGGTGGAGAGTGATTGAGGAGAATCTCTCTTTCCTCTCTCTCTCTCTCTCTCTCTCTCTCTCTCTC
>NC_022032.1:405958-419736 GCF_000317375.1 Microtus ochrogaster | reverse complement strand
CTCTCTCTCTCTCTCTCTCTCTCTCACACACACACACACACACACACACACACACACACACACACACACTCACACTATACCCATCACTTCAATAATCTCCCTGAAGTCAGCTTTCAAGACTAACTCCTACCTCTAGGCTACTGTGGCATCCAAAAATCCTTCCTTCCAGCCTTTGCTTCCTTTAAGCTTCAGGAGGATGGAAAGTTGTGTTAATGAGCGAAGAAAGATAATGGAGTCTTACAGGAACTCTGGAAAATTGGCTTGCATAGTCTCATCCTAAAGAGGATTCCAATCAACAGTTTTGTTGTTGTTGCTCAGAATGAATGTGTAGGCTGGAGAACGTTCTCAGGCTCTAAGTCAGCTTTTGTTTTTTCCTAACTGGCCGTGCTAAAGTGAAGCTAACCTTAAATGGTAGCCACTCGTTTTTATTTGCTGTTTTATGCAAGCCTTTGCTGAGCTTTTCTTACTAAATCCTTAGACGTTTATTCAAGATTGACATCTCCACCACTCTACCATCCAGCAACTCTGCTGGCACCGCACATTCCTGGCAGCTGGCCACGGCAGCAACGTTAAGATTACCTCCTCCCAGGAACTCATTAAAGCTGTGTTTGCTGGCGTCAGCGGGAGTCATTCCATGTTCATTTAACAGGTATTTATAGAGCGGGCACCTACTGGGCACCTACTCTGAGCACAGTGAAGAATCACAAAGACCCAAGGCATGGTTTCCCATTTCTCATCTATTCAAAATCTTTTGAGTTATTTATTTTATATGAACAAGTGTTTGCCTGCAGGTACATTAGGTTGGTGTTTTCAGGGTAAGAAGAGGGTGTCTGGCAACCTGAAACTGGAGTTACAGATGGTTGTGAGCTGGCCATGTGGGTACTGGGAACCAAACGCCAGTGTTATGCAGGTGCAGCAAGAACACTTAATTGCCGAGCCATCTCTCCAGCCCTTCATCCCCTATTCTACCAAACGGATTTAAATGTAGCAAGCCGGGGCATCAGTTTCCTTTCTGGTTGTGATGTTAAGGATTGGATCCAGGTTCTTGCACATGCTAGGCAAATGTTCTACCACGGAGTCCAATCTCCATCTCTTCAGTGTTCTCTCCTGATCCTCTGGATAGACTAGTCCTAACATTTGCCAGAAATAAAACAGTTTTCCTTGCTACTTCTAACTAGAATCACAGCTTGTCTTCTTTTAATATTCTTGCTCTTGCCCATGGGCTTTGTTCAGTCTTATTTTGGTGGTAGTGGTTGTATGAAAAGAATCCAGGACTAAGGAAACCTTCTGCCACTGAAGTGTGTCTGTGGGACCTGCTCAGTGACAGAGCTCTTGCAAAGGGCTTTGGATTTGCTCACCAGTTGAAAAAAAAAACAAAACCTCATGTTAAACATTAGGTAACGATGTACAATTAAATAAAATTGAATGAAAAATGTATTCTAGGTGCTTATTCTAAGTACATAGGAATTAAAATAATAAGATTGCACTTTATTCCCTCCTTGGGCTCAAAGTCTCCCAGGAAGACAGACGTGGACAAAGCAGTTGTCTCTGTTGGACAGGATGAGGGAAGACTTGAACGATCACCAGACAGACAGAGCAGAGAAGGGTTCCATACATGGAGAACATCAGGTATAAAGCCTACAGAATGAAGAAGTGTATTAACGGTGCACGAAGTGTGCAGAGTTGTTGTGCCAAGGTCCTGGACGACCTGGGCTGAGAAGTTTACCTGAGCTCTGCCTTTGGGAGTCCAAGAAGGGGAACTCCTTAGGGTGAGTGCAGTGATCAGATTTGCATTTTAAAAAGAATATTCGGACTGCCATGAATAGTATGAGTTAGATGAGAGAGGTGGAACAAGGACATTTTAGAAATGTATTAAAAAGGATCATACTTGGTAAAAAAAAAAAAAAAACAACTATGTAGACAGGCCCCAGACACTAGAGAATAACCTACTACCATTAATCTGCTAAGTGGACACAGTATTAGGCCAATTCCTGATGCCCGTTATTGGACCCACAGATTGGACCCTCTCGATTCTCATCAGAGAAGCTTTTGTTTGCAGTAAACAGGGATCAGCACAGACACCCGCAACTTACCACCATGCAGAGAAGAGGCTGCAGGATGGTCAGCACCAAAGTGAGTAAATTACCTCACAGCCCTCCTTCCAAGTCTCAGGGATCTTCGAAGAGAGGGGTGAAAGACCTGTAAGACTCAGGTAGTGGATAGCTATGAGAAAGCAGTGTCTTCCGGACACAGCACGGTAGCTATACGTATAACCTCAAAGTAGCTGTGACCACATGCACAAAATCTCGCCAGCCCAAGCCAGCCCAAATTCCAGCATGGAGAAGAGATTTGAGCGTGAAGTTCCACCCCTGGCTGAGGGGCTATGATTAGCGATCGCTTGCTTCCCAGAAAGGAACGGTCAGTTTTCTCTAAATGTGTAGCCATGATAAGTTCGTCATACTCCAGTTGATTGCCCACACATGAAAGAATATTTGGGCAATTGCCTTTGGTGGGGGGGGGGGAGACACAATATTGGGTGGGAAGGGAAGGAGGATGGATCTGGGAAGAATTGGAATCAGGAGGATGACTAGGATCAAAACACATTGTACGAAATGCTCAAATAACATTTAATAAAGAAAAAAGGAATGATACAGCGTGCAACAGGAACCGAGAATACAGGGTTGATGCCAGCGAGTCTGGGAATACGAGCTGCAGAGATCCGGTGAAACCAAGTTCAAAGTGACCCTTAAACTTCTAACTCCGGTGCCAGCTGTGTGTTGGCGTTTTGCCTGGATACTGAACTGTTGAGGGAGGACAAAAAGATAGCTGGGAACCAAACTGGATGAGCACTTCAAAGATCTCCAGAAGCATAACTGTCAACGAGTTGGAAATCATGTGTTTGAGAACCATCCGTCTTGCGGATGATAGTTGAAGCTTGCCTGGAAGTGTCCTGAGATAAGAGATAAAAACTATAACAATATGGGTGGCTAACAAGACCTGTGCCATGGCTACGCTAGCCGACATGCCAACACGATGGGGGAAATGCCACAAGGCCCTGAACAATCAATGGCTTCTGAGAGACAGAGAATTTTTCTCCAGGGACAAGGCCCTTGACAGGGCTCAGTTCAATCCCACGTGACTAATCTCTCTCTCTCTCTCTCTCTCTCTCTCTCTCTCTCTCTCTCTCTCTCACACACACACACACACACACACACACACAGACTTTGAAAGGGAGTAGAGAGGGGAGAAGGGGGTAGAAATAATATAAATACAATATTTGTGTAAAATTCTAAAATAAATTAAAAATTTTAGATTTTAGAATAAAAAACTATATTTAAAAAGAACATTTATTCTCAGATAAGTGAGCAGACACATCACAGACAGTATGACTGCTTGGGACAGAGACAATAATATAGAAATGTGGAATGCTTATCAAGATTGCTGGGGTCACATATAATGAGATAATCTGAGACACAGAACTAGCAAAATGTTGTCTAAGAGTTCAGAGGATGGTTGGAAACACACAAGTCAATAACACCAAAAAAAAAAAAAAAACAAACTTCCATTTGTGGAGACCTCTATAAATGGAAATCTCATAATCTCTCCCAAACATATTTCCTTTCTATGATTTACAGCGTGACGTATTACAAAGATCATTCTAATTCAACTACAAATGATTTTTAAGGCATTTCCCTAGCTGGCCATTTACCTTTCTCGAGCCCCTATCTACAGCAGCCACGGGGCTAGTACAAGGAGACACTGTGGTTAGAGACAGAAAACCATTCTACCGAAATCTACAACTACGCGCTGAAGACTGCATGAAACATCTTTTCTCTCGGAGGCCAGGGCTCACTGTTGGGGAGAGCCCCAGAAAACTAGGCCGACGGTGAACATCATTGAACAGAAACCCTTTCAGCCCAAGTGCTCCTCCTGAATCTCCATTTCTCCAAAGCTGTTTTGGTCTCGGTCTGATACCGCTGGACAATCCCCTGGGAGCTCTGGGACAAGAGAGTGAGCATGTGCCCTGTGTGTCAAAGGTTGGCACACAGACCTGCGAGCTTGGATCAAGAACAAAGCTCTGGTACGATAAATAAAGACACCGGAGAGTACCCGGCCTGCCTCTTCTTTCATCCGTGCACAGCAGTTGTCAGACAGCCTGGACAGTCTACCCCTCCTGTTCCTGCAGAGCAGATAGTCATCACTAAAGCTGCCCCAAAGGAAGCACATTTTAATGTTCAATAAAAACGGCACAAGCGGCAGCTCAACAAATATGAACGTTTGAAACTACCGTGTTTACATCTGCAACTTCCCTGTCTGAACCCTCACCAGCAGGCCGACATCCTGATACACTGAAAGAAGGAAAACAATCTAAAGGCAGGATGGGTGTGGCCGCACGGAGGTCACTATGAAAAAGAAGAAAAGGTAGCTATTTGAGCAGATCCTGAATAGTTATTAGGCCTGGGCTGCAAGGATTTATGCCACTGGGTACCTTGCTGACAGCCTTCAAAAGAAGTAGCCCCATTTTTAGGCTCTTTGTTTAGTCCTTACTGCACAACAAAGCAAGATACAAGGTCGCGCCTATAATAGCTCTGCACACGGAGGCAAGCAGCCGATGGCTCCTCCCCTTTGGGAAAAGCTTCCAGATTCCAAAGTTGGAAACATCCAGTGTAGTGTTCAAAATCATCATACATTTGCCTCACTAAAGAAGCTGACAGAAAAGGGATAATAATAACAACAACAACAACAAAACGCCCAGGATAAACATTCAGGATAAATAACACACACACACACACACACACACACACACACACACACACGGTCCCCACAGTTATACAAAATAGTTAACAGAAGGTATGTGAGCAGTGCATACTGCCAGCTGGGTAAAGGGCCCTGAGTGGGTCCTGCAGCTTCTCAGCCTAGATGACCAACTTCTGCACGCTAAGCGTGGTTTCATCCTCTTCGTTGGAGCCGAAGTATCCTGGGAGGTCCAGCATTCTCTGCTCAGCCTCAGTGAGGCGGAAAGAGGTGTTGTCGTAGAAGGCGAACTCTGGGTGGATGGGAAAGCTCTGACATTTATCTTTTCGGCAGTGAGAAGGGCTGAGCTGGCTGACTTTCTGGTAGCTATCTTTGGGGAAAATGGGTGAAGGCTGCTTCCGCGAAACACTCCTGTGACTGGGGGACGGTCCCCTGTGAGCTCGGTGGGGCTCCATTTTCTCAGTTCCTGCCACCAACCCTGCCTGGCGATCCCCCGAGTCCGGTTTCCTCCTGGGATGCCCCACAGTGTAGGATTTGGAGAGAGGGCCCAAGGGACTGCTGGCCCGACCTGCCCCTTGGAAGTGCTCTGATCTCTCTGGAAGCAGGTGGGCACTTCGACTAGGAGGCCTGGACCTATCCTCTATCTGGTCCCAGGTCCGCATCCTGGAACTGTAGGCAGGGACCTGGCGGGGAGTCAGTGCAGACAAGCTTCTCTCCCGGAACGGGCGGGACTGCTTGGTTTCATGAAAACTAGCGGTCCTCCTGAAGAGGGAACTTCTGGAGTGGCATCTCTCAGATGAGCCCTCTCTCCCCACAGTTGACCTCGTCTGCGACTTGCGGATCAGGGTCTGGCTGGGACTGACCGCACAGCTGGGCGGAGGCACGATACCATCCAGCCTGGAGGGGGGCCTGTCGCCGGCGCCTGCCACAGGCTGGTCCAGAAATGGAGACTTGATTCGGAACTTGCTCGCTGCTGCTGCTTCTTCGGGGCATTCCAGGTCTAAGGGAGGACTGGCAGTGGCATCCACGACGGTGTCTGTCAGGGGACTCTGGGACACGTGGTACACTTTGGTGGTCTCAGTCAGCCCTTTCTTCTTCATCTCCTTCAACTGCTGCTGGGCCAGGCGGTAGCTGAACAGGGGCGGGATGATCTTCTGGGCGTTGGACTGGAAGCTCTCACTGCCGGAGGCCTCGTCGTCAGGAGCCGCTGGTGCGCTGCACCTGTAAGTCAAAGGGATGCCTGTGTCCCCCGGGCTTCCCCTGGGTCCGTCACCCGCATCTGAGAAGCTTCCCCGAGGCTCGCTCAGCTCGCAGATGTTCTCCTCATCCGAGTTCTTCCGGAAGCCAGGGGTATGGATGGAGTTGTGTCGGGCAGGGGTGCTGCATTTGGGGGCTCTGCCGAACCTCCTCCAGAGAGTGATGAGCACGGTGGCAATGATGATGAACAGACACAGAGATATCCCTGTGACCGTCACGACGTTGTTGGACTTCACCGGACCCTGGGGTGGAACAGACGATGGGCCTGGCGGCCGGAATACTTGAAAAAGAAAAAAATAAGTACAAAGTTAAAACAAATGTATTGTCTTATGTTGATTTCTCTGCGTGATTTGGGGGCCACAGTGGTTGCCCCGGTTATCAGAGCAATTAAAGAGGAAAGGAAAGAATAAGACTTTTAGGTTTCTGATGAGAGCTGAAGGTGGCCAGTGAAGAAGAACCCTGCAAAAACAGGGAACCATAGAAGGGGCCCAGGAAGCCACAACCAGGAGACTTCTGTGCTCAGCATCTCCTGCCAAGACTCTCTCAACACACTTATGAAGATGGGACCACGGGCACCTATAGTTAGTTAAACGTACCCGATAAAGTCTACGTATAAAACTCGAAACCAAATATAAATAATTTAGATAACTGTACCTAAACATTTACAATTAGCAAAACTCACCGAGGAAAGTCCGACTAGGAGCCATGTAGTTAATCCAGACCCCACGCCCGGTGCGGGAAGAAGCTGCCCACAATCCTGCTCTCGGCCATCACTGCCCTTCCCTGACTTGTCTTCATACCCGAACCCTCGCCAATGTGTGTGCCAATGTGTGTCCCACAGCCGAGAGATCTTGTGAAGATGCAGAGCCCCCTAGAGTCTCCCACTAGACTGCAGTCGGACGCCTGGAGACCAGATGCCCACCATTGCCACCTGAGCTCACTGTGACCCACTCCCACCCCTGCCTCAGTCACCGCCCACTGTCTAAGTGCTTCCGGGCACCTGCCCCCTTTTCCCTGTGGTATCACTGGGCCTCACCACCTCCACTTGCTCCTGGTGTTTCCCTGTGCTTTCCTACTGTTCTCTGAGCACACCTGATTACAAACCCTTCAGAGGGAGGCCCACTTGGCCTCCTCATCTCACCTGAAGCCTGTCCCTCCCACAGAGCAATTTACCTCAACCCTCTCAGCTGGAAGCTGTCACATATATGCCTTGGTATTGTTTTTTAAATATTTGAGGGTGTGAATGCATGAGAGAGAGAGAGAGAGAGAGAGAGAGAGAGAGAGAGAGAGAGAGCCCCCTCATAGGCAAGAAGAGAGTTCAGATGCCCTGGAGCTGGAGTTAGAGGAAACTGAACTTTAGACCTCTGCAAGATCTGACTTTGAAAAATCCTTAACAGGTACTCGTTAGTACACCTTCCCTTTGCAATTGTATCTACATTGCAGTCAAAGATGCATCAACAGCACAGGTTCACACCTTTGAAGCCCATGGGGCGCTCTATCTGCCCCCTCTCCTCCTAGCGCACCAGCCTCTAGCCCCAGTGAACGCCTCATGGGTCTCAGGCCTCTGAGCTGTTCACAGCTACGCCTTCAGTCATGGCTCCTTCAATCAAGCCCCCTGCCCGCCAAGCTCCTCTGGGTGGTGCGTTCTCCATTCTCAAGGTCCAGCTCCAGCATCACCTGCTTCAAGAACTGAGCTGTCCCCAGCATGGATTTTCACCCCACATGCTTCCAGAGAAATCTGTGGGCACTTCTACCATTTCAGGCTTTGTATTATATTCTATTTCTCTCTGAGCCTTCCAGGCTGCTATATCATATTTCAAGACAAGGTCGTACCTTGTAAGTAAATTCAGTATAGTCCCAATCCCAGCCCCAGTTCACTGTAACCTGCACACCATTGGTATCCAGTGAACATCAGTTTAATCAACCAATTCAGTCCTTACTAAGAAGAATAATAGCAAAACAATCACTATCACACCAGACGGGATGAACCTACCACAACGATGGACTCTGCTCTTTCGTTGACGTGTTACATGGCTGCACTCAGGGGCACAGTTAGCCAGACAGAACCCTGGATCCCTGACTCGTTCCCTGGTGTGTCCCCTCTATCACTGGCCATGACGGCCGATGAAGGTGTGTGGCAGAATTCCTATCACCAGTCACAAAGTGTTCTCTTCGCTACACTACTCTCTGACTCTGGCTGGCAGCTTCAAAAACAAACAAACAAAAACCACACAGCTGGAAAAGAGTTTCTCTCAGCTGCTGGTCTGGCCCATCCTGCCTCATCCTACGCTTCCCGGATCTCCTGAAGTGAGGCAGATGCCCTGATGTTAAAGCGGATCTTCACATCTCCAAGGAGTGACAACGTACAAAATAGGAGGAAGCGAATACGTGGAGAGATCGTTTTATCCCGGGCGTCGGTGTACAGGAAGGGGTAACTTCATCATTTAGCTGTCTGGTTAAGAATGTGTACTTTTCCAGACCCCACCCAATATCACAGAAGTTCGGTGCCAGAACATAAAATACAACCATGTTTCCTCAGAAAACAATGGCCAATTTCTCTTGCTGATGTCTCTTCCAGAAAGCTACACTGGCCTGAATATAAATGTAAAGTATTTAAGATATGCAGCTTACTATGATTCGTATTCCCCTCGATGCCTCACTGTGTGACCCTGGGCAGGGCACCTCCGTGTGCCCAGAGCCTTCCTCCAGACTGTGCAGGATAGGGTATATAGTCATCACTTAGGATCTTAGGCTTGTCTCCTGGATGCTTGGGGATATCAGCCTCTGCAGGTGTCTATAAAATGGTGTCAGAGTTGCATAGAATTCATATACATCCTCCTGGTTTTGAAGACATTTTTAGGTCACCTATATTGCCCAGGATTGGACAACAGTTGTATAAGTAGTTGTCATACTATAAACATACAGAATGATGACAAGAAAAATGGTTGGGCCTGGCAGGATGGCTCAGCAGGTAAGGGCACTGGCTGCAGACCCCAACAGTCAAGTCTGACTCCCAGAACGCACGGGATAGAAAAAGCTGGCCGGGTGGTGGTGGCACACGCCTTTAATCCCAGCAGAGGCAGGCGGATCTCTGTGAGTTTGAGGCCAGCCTGGTCTACAAAAGCTAGTTCCAGGACAGGAACCAAAAGCTACGGAGAAACCCTGTCTCGAAAATCAAAAAAAGAAAAAGAAAAAGCAAATGCTGCAAATTATCTTATGACTTCTACACTAGCACTGTGGTACATGTGTGCACTCAAAGGTTTATGTGTATGTGCACATGCAAAATTTGCAATGTTAAAAAAGAAAAAATGTTTTCCCATGTTCAGAACAGATGCAATGTCTTTTATAGTGTTCAGGACCTATTAAAGAAGAAGAAGTAACTGAGGGCAGAAAGAAAGGCCTAGGCTATAGTTGCAGTAAGACGACAAAATGGAGAAGAACATTCTTTAGATGCTAAAACGAAGGCCACAAGACCTATGGTACTGGCTGAAAAGACAAAGGAGCAAAAGGACCTTTTAAGGCTACAGACACTGGGAGATGTTGCTGGGTGCCTATAGTCTTGGCTAAAATGTTCTTTCTCTAAGATCCAAATAAAGGGAAGCATCTAACACATCTCAATCCCATAAAGCAGAGCTAAGGATGCCTTTGAATCTGGAAACGGAGAGTATAAGTAGGTGGGCCTTGACAGAGGAACTTTATCTAAAAGTCAGGACCTCAGCAAGAGCTGGCCGGCTGGCCAAGCTGCTTCTCAGGGGTGACTGAGGTAAGAAGAACATGACCCTCCATCGCCACAGCTGTAAGTGCTATTCCACTCCTGAGAGGAGGCAAAGCTGGCTCAGGCAAGCGACCATCTCCATGAACCACTCACAACAAATACCCTGGGGTACCTATCAGGGTGGACCTCCATGATGCTCATAAAAAACAGACAAGTCCTGTCGCTGGGGATGGCGAGAAGAAATATCCCTGCCTCCTCCTCCCAGACAGAAGCGGTAACAGATAAACTTAGACCACTGAGAAGGAAAGAAACAGGGCGCCCTGCTTCATTTTGACAACTGAGGGTCTACATACCCCCTCTGGACAACCTCTGAGATGACAAGCGGAAAATTAAGAAAAGATGTTTTTCTATAGGATTTTTTTTGTTGTTATGTTTCGTTTTTAGGTAGGCGAGAAGGTGGGGGATAACAACTGGTTGGCACATTGTTATGCCTCTATCCTAGCACTCCAGCTGCTGAGATGGGATAAAAATTCAAGATCTTTCTGAGATACAGAGTGAGATCCTACCAAAAAAATATCTGGTGCCGGCAAGATGGCTCAGTTAGTGAAGCGCCCCTGCCAAGCTTGAGAGCCTGAGCTTCATCCTTGGCATCCACACAGGCAGGAAAGACCAGATTCCCACATCATTTCCCAACTATTTCTGTATTGTTTAATAAAACCCCTTAACACAGCTGAAGTTTTAGACATACTCCCGTGTCACTTCCCTCACTCCCAATAGTAAATCCTATCATCTCACTGGCAAGTTACCATGGCAACTACTCCAAGTCTTAGACACCGATAAGCGCAAAGCCAGAACAGTGGCAATCAGAGAAGTAAGCCTCCACTGAGCACAGACTGGTAGTTCCCAGACAGGCCTAACTGGCAGGGGCTCTGAGCAGTGACCCGAAAGGAAGCAGGAACACGTACCAGCACACTCCTCCAGGGAGCATGAAGAGGTCTCTGAGGATACTCCAGAGCAGCTGGGTCTGGAGGGGAAAGAAGCGAGACACGCGCGGCGCCGTTCTCGGACAGCCTCCCCGCACGTGTTGCTACACTGACTCCACGGCTGCCATGGTCCCCAAGACTCTGCAAGGATATAAGTCATGCTTTTAGTGCCAAGCATTTAAGAATCAGTGTTTAACTGCACCCGACCGAAGCGGCAAAACTCAAAGCTCTGGTCTTAAAAGGCTAGAAGTAAAAACATTCTCGATGTAAAAAATCTGGAGGGTCAGTCTTCGTCTCAAAACAAAGAAGAGCTGTATCATGTATACAGCCTTCTCTGGTCTTAGCATTCCTACACCCCACCAGAGGGCTGAGGTCACAGGGCAACAGACCAGCCCGCAGTGAGAGGAGAGTCAGGCCCCTCCGAGGAAAGAGGGGCTGCAATACTTGTTTGCCTGGGACAGAGTCCAGGACCCACCCACACCAGCTCATCAGACAAACACATCTAAGACGTAAGAATCGCTGAGGGGGTAGGATGAGAACACAGAGCCCCTGGGGACAAGATAAGAAGGGGAACTTGTGCCCACTTGCACCTCTTCCCACTAGCAGGACTGAGGTCAGTGCAGGACTAGACACAGTGTGTGTCTGGAGTGACAAGGTCACAGAAAGAAAGCCATCAAACCATATGGATCCTTCCTTCCATCTCCTCTATGGAGCAGCCTCCACCGCTGTGCATAGCAAACCAGTCATTCTGAGAGGATCCACTGACTGTTGTGACAGACTTGCGGAAGAGCTGAAAATGTCTTGGGCCCCCACTATTCGAAGGTCTTCCATGACTACATGAGATCATAGAGCCTTCATCATCCCTGAGATTCAGACACATAGCACTTGCTTCAGATGAAACCGAACCACCACAAGACAGTTAGTAAATTAAGTACCAAGTCGTTTAATATTAGCAATGAGTCATACCTCCAGGCTAGAAAATCGCATACCAAGTCCCAAATATCAACAGTTTGGTGCCCATGGAAGGCAAGAGCTAGAGGTGAAAGCCAAGGTGAAGGCTGGGAAGATGGTTCATAAGAACGGTGCTTGCTACCAAGCCTGAAGATCTGAGTTCAGTCCCTAGAATCTACATACAAATCCTGCAGGATGATGGAAAGTGAGGGACGTATAGAAACACGAAGACAATCCCTTTCGCAGCACAATGTTTCCCCTAAACAGAGAGTAGCACTGACACATATTGAAATCTTAGATACAGCAAGGGTTGCCAGAGCAACAGGAACAGCCCAAACACGGCCCAGTTCTTTACCACATTAACCCCAAACCCACAAAAATAGCCTATTGAAAGCAGAAGTATACCTATTTCTGGAAATAAATTACATTTGCCTCAGCGTCTATAATTTCAAGCAATTCTGAGATGCATAAAAAAATCAAGAAATAATAGTAATCAATAAACTCAGACTCTGAAATGACTTAGATAGTAGGTATATTGGAAATAAAATTCAAAATGCCCATGAGTCGTGTGATAAATTAGAATTAATGGAAAAGTCAAACAAGATATACACACATATGAAAAGATACACCACTGCTGTAAGCTAAGGAGAATAACTAAAATGCAAGGACCACAAAACTACAGGAGCGAAGATAACGAAAGCCTTCGTCCAACTCCCAGCATATTCCACACACTTTAAGAAAATAATATGAATATGGGTAACTAGAAAGAACTCAAATGGAAACATAAATACAGCTCTGAGTAGAATGTGTATCCCAAAAAGCACGTGGTAGCAGTCTGACACACCCCAACCCAACCCGGTGCAGCAGTGTTGGGAGGTTCGACCTAATGGAAAATATTTAGGTCCTAAGGGCTCTGACATCATAAATGCCAATGCTCCGCACAAAAGCCATAAACCATCTCACAAAAACCCAGCACCAAGGATAAGAATTGTTCATCAGGGAAGTCCAAGAGACTCCCAAAACAATATAGGCTGTGGCTGTTGCCCTTGACTGTCTTCTAGGGGTCGAAGCCAGGTCCCTATTGCTGAAGACACCATGAACTTCAGGCACAGAACCTGGAAAATTCAATCTGTATCTGAGTTTCTGCCTGCCTGAGTACTTGATTGCAGAATATCAAAAAGTGCTATGGCAGCTTGTGAAGAGGGAGGTAATCAGTCCTGCCCAGCTGTGACACCCATGAGCCACAACAATGGCCAGCAGTCAAGGTCTTCCTAAGAGTGCAAGGGTGGCTTTCTAGCTTGGCAGCAACCAACAGCTGTCTACTTAGACCTAAGGCCTGCTCATCAGAATAGAAATCAGATCTGGTACTTGGAGACCTATCTGACTAACCTGGGCTACATGGATCTTCGAGGAAACCTACTGTTGCCACTTTGCTAGACCAGAATAACTCCTAACTGCATTCTAGATACTTGTCTTTATAGCCACAGAGAAGTGTAGATCTCAACCCTCATCAAAAAGCTTGTTTTGTAGCAGTTATGAGACCATCATAGAAAATCACAACTGGTCACAGTGCAGAGAACACCTGACCATGGGGGGCCCAGCCCCAGTAGATATGTCTACAACACAACTCCTGCAAATATAGTTCGGGAACACATGGAAGATGGGCAGAGAGATTTTAAAAGTCAGAGGACCAGGAGATCTGTGAGATTGTATCTCCTAGAAAAGACTGGGAAGCCGCAACCATGATATCACAGCAGCATGGCTCCCTAAACAAGACCTGAGCAATGGAAATGCTAACAGACATGCTAATAGGATAAAGGGAAATCTTCAGGGCTCCAGCCCTAGAAAAAGAACTACAGACAACTAACACCTGCACAGAGAAGAACTAGTCTTCCCCAGAGATAAGCCCCTAAGGTTATGCAACACCAACTGGTCAGCCCTGACATCATGTACATATAAGCAATACTAAACAGACTCAACAGGTTGTATTTATATATTTATGTGTATATATGCAGGTATGTATGCATATTTAACAATAATAATCAAAGGAAAAGAGGCCATGAGTTTGAGATGGAGTAAAGGGGAATGGAAAGGGTTGCAGGGAGAAAAGGTAGGAG
>NC_022032.1:373758-405858 GCF_000317375.1 Microtus ochrogaster | reverse complement strand
AGGATACAGTGCCAGATCTCATTACAGATGGTTGTGAGCCACCATGTGGTTGCTGGGAATTGAACTCAGGACCTCTGGAAGAGCAGCTAGTGTTCTTAACCTCTGAGCCATCTCTCCAGCCCTTAAAATAACATTATTAAGAAAAAAACTGTTTCTCAAAGTAGACTAGAGGTAAAGATATATTTACATGTCTGTTATATTTTATATATTTTATATGAGAGAAAATATAAAATACAGAGATATATTTTTTAAAAAAACATAGAGAAAAATTTCTAGAACAATCACTAAAATATTTTAAGGTATAAATCATAGACTCATAGGATTCTTAAAGTAAATCATAAAAATCTTCAATTAATCTGCAAAAAAGGAGAAAAACAAAACAAAGATCTAATGGAAGATTTATAACCCCAGAAAAACAGACTTTAATCAAATGTGTAATAACAAAACTAAACATAAATTGTATAAACATACCAATTAAAAAACAAAGATTGTTAGATTGGATTAAAAATCTGACATGACCCAAGTGTGTATGTATGTATGTATATAAATATGTGCGCATATATGTGTGTGTGCTGTTTGAAGTCAAGAACTTTATATATATATATATATATATACACATAGATATGTATAATATACACATAAAACATGTATGGGTCAAAAGTAAAAGGACAGAAGAAAATATACTTTGTGAATATTGAAAGGACATGGAATGCCTATATTAACAAAAGGCAAAACTAGCTGCAGTCAGAACTGGGACGTTACCTGGCTACAGAGGAACACCGTGGGACAAATGAGTCAGTTGCTCTTAACAGTCCTAGGGGCGATCCACCTATGCACGGAACCTCACAATACACACAAAACTGTCCCCAAACAGCTTTCTTCCACTCTTCCAGTACTGCGATAGAACCCAGAGACTCTGGCACACTAGACAACTGCTCTACCACTGAGCTGCACCCTCCAGATAAAAATGCTGTTGACAAATTCAAACTTCCTCTTTGAAGCAGATATGAAATCACTGCCACTCATAATAACTTGTTTCTTAGTGACAATCAATCCAGAACCCCTTCTCTGTTTATAGGTATCCATCCAACACTCGTATCTATCAGAACCGGCAGCACATGTCACCCTCTGTATAATAATGTCTCCTCATCCCTCATGGGCAAAAACTCCTAACACAGCTACAGGTACACGGAGCACTACAAAAACACAAGGAAAACCGTAGGGCAGAGGTGTTCTCAGGGGAGCCAAGTGCTGCAATCTCTGGAGTGAGTCATGGAAGAAGAGTTTGTTAAGGTAATTAAGCCTCTGCGGGTTTTCACAAGCGTATGAGCATTTTAAATGAGCATTATGGACCAACATCAACCGAGATGTGGTAATGATATTCCATGCAGAGGTCCAACTGAACACAATATTGGTTCTGTGCCTCCTGGATCACACTGTAGTGCGTCCTGGGGAAGAACAATGGGCAGGCTTTGTCTGCAAGGCTCCAGAGTAGCTCAGTCCCTGAGTCCCCCTGCGCCTGTGAAGCTCTGGGAATCTCCTATGAAAGTCCCTCTATGTTCACCTAAAGCAGTTCATTTTCTCAAATTCTACTGGAAATTCTATTACTACAAGATCTCAATAGAAAGTTAAATCAAAATACAATTGATTTATCCTTTTCTTGTGTTTGTGTTTTAAACCATGAAATGAAGAATTACAAAAAAAAAAAAACCAATAATCCTCTTGTTTCTCTACGCATACCAATTAAAAGCCCAAGATAGTTAAAAAGCACGACCCATTTATATTCTCTTTAAAAATGATTTTGACTTTCTGTAATACAAGTATAATTTCTTTAAATACATAAAACCATTTGTGAAATAAAACCAACAACTCCCTTAGTGAACCAGAAAAAGAAAATCAGTTTTGATTCAAAACAAAACAAAACAGAAAAACATGAATCTTAATGTAAAAACAAAACAAAACAAATCGTTTAAAAATGTGTTTGGGTCTTAGGAGATGGCTCACGGGGTAAGAACATTTGCTATAAAAGCAAGTGGACCTGAATCCAACCCCCAGGACCCTTGCAAACAGCAGGCAGGACTATCTGTGCCTGTAGTTCTAACACAGGCATTGGTGGAAGCAGAAAAATCCCAGGAGCTCACTGGTCAGCTAGTCTACCTGAAACTGAGCTTCAGGATTACTAAGAGACCCTAGTTCAAAACTGTCAGAAGAAGGTGGAGCACAGTAGAGAAGATGTTTGGAGGAGGCAGGGCCACTACTGCCTAGCTCCAAGCTGAAAGTTTGTTATTCCTTAGACTGGAATTGATAAAATGACCCGCCAGGCTAGTCGGCTTAACCTTTGGTTTCATTTGTTTTGGGGTCCTGGGACCAAGCACTACCTACCCCCAAGTGATAGCCCCAGTTCATAACCCACTCCGCTTTGCACTCTGACTCTTCACTCAAACATCCTGGGCAAATTACTTCGCTTTTCTGCGCCTTCACTTCCTCACCTATAAAACTACAATACAATGAGCCTAATTTATGGGGTTATAAGGCCTAAAACGGTGAAGAGCCACGAAAAGCACTTAGAACAGTACCAGAGGCACAGCAACCACGCAAAGACCATAAGGAGTCCCTTTTCGCAACATGCAGAATGTACTGGATCCTTGGGTCCTTAGTCATATTTAGAAGAGGAGAGAGCCATAAACACATTATTCCATTTTTTAGTAAAAGGACTAATAAGATTCATTGAGTCAGTGACTCAGAAGAGTGGCAGTGAAGAGGTTGGGGAGGGATAAGGGTAAGGGCTGCTATAGTTGTAATGCTCTATCCCTTTAAGAGACAAGCCACGCCCACTCCCTCCCTGTCCACCAGGCAAGCTGGTCTTCAGTTTCCATCCTGAGTTCCTTCTCTCTTTTCCCTCTCCCCCCCACAAGTCTGCCTCCTCCATTCTCCCCAGTTCTCCCCTTCCTCCCCTCTGTCTCTGTCTCTTACTTTCTGCTCTTCTCCCCCTTTCCCTTTCCCTTCCATAACCCACTAAATAAATCTCTAACCTCACTCAGCAGGGTGTGCCTATCCAGTCTCTTGCCCACAGCGTGGCTCTCTGCCTGGGACCAAGCTGCCTTCGGAGACCTGCGGTGTGGTCTCCTGGTGTGCCCATCTGTCTGTCTCACCCATCTGTCTGTCTCTCCTCGTAGGACTGGCTGCCCCATTGAGGTCTCTGACCCACCACATGGCTCGTGGCCCCCTGCAGCCACTTGGGGAACTGAGCCATCCCTGCCTGGGAGTAGCTGCTCTCAGACCTGGCCCGCAGCCTGCACTTTGGGAGCTGCAGCGTGGTCTCAAGGCCCACTGCCTGCTGCGCTCCTTGGGAACCTGCAGCATTTTACTTAATCCATTACAATAGTAATATGAGGACCTCTCCCCAGCATCCATGTGAGGACCTGGAGGTCATTTCTCAGGAGCCGCAAACATTGTCTTTAATCTGAGACATGATTTCTCACCAGGTCCTATGGCCTCTCGGTTAGGCTAGCCTGACTGGTCAGAAAGTCCCAGGGGTCCCTGTGTTCACCAGGCTGGAAGGTACTCTGCAGGGATACCAAAGGAGAAAGGTAAACAGGAAACAGCTACAAACTCTTTGATGACCTGCCTGCAGGGTATGCCAGTACAATAGTGGCACAAAGCTTATGGGGGTAACCAATCAAAATCTTATTGATCTAAGGCCCACTCCACAAGATAAACCCATACCCTGTGTGGGTAACCAAGAACCTGAGACTATACAGGCCAGGGACCTAGGGGAAACCAAACACTACTGCTCTGCTAAAGGGTTATCATAATAAAACGACTCCTAATGACATTCTGCCACATTCATAGATTGGTGCCTTGCTCAGCCGTCATCAAGAGAACATACTGGAACACTTAGTGCTAACTTGGAAGTCTCCATCACATTCCTCCCCTCAGGGCTCAGGGAACCATGAAGAACAAGAGGTGGAAAAATTGTTAAGGGCCAGAGGGGATGGAGGACACCAGGGAAACAAGGCCTTCTAAACACAGTGGGACTGATTACATATGAACTCACAGAGACTGAGGCAGCATACCCTAGTCTGCACGGATGAATCTGTACCACATAGAGTCCTAAAGCTGAGAGAAGTGGACACCCCCCCCATCCCTAACCAGAAGCTATGAGCAATTAATAACCACTTGCAATAGAAAAAAAATGGTTTTCTTCAAGGGTGGAGAAACAGACCACTCTTAAGTGTGGGCCCCATGCCCAGGAGCAGATGGCCAACACAAAATGAACTCAATGGCATCTTTGGAGGGTCTCTGCCTCGTAATGCTAAGTCATTGCTTCTGGTTTTGTTTTTTACGGGCTCCTGTGTGTGCTGCCTCGTGTGTGACTGAGTCTACATGTATTTCTTGTGCTTTTTCTTTGGCTCTTTTTCTTTTCAGTTTGGTTTTTCCTATTCCAATTTGTTTTTGTTTTATCTTATCTCATTTTTATTTATTATTATTCCTTACATGCCTGTTTGTTTTCTAATGAGAGGCAGAAAGGATGTGGATTGGATGGGAAGAAAGGTAGGGAGGAACTGGAGGAGCAGAGGGAAAGGAAACCATAATCAGTATATATAATATGGAAAAATCTATATTCAATAAAAGAAACCACAGTATCACAGCCAAGGGTCAAGGGCCATCCTGAGAGAAGGGATAAAAGAACTGTAGGACCTTGAAGGTGGGGAGGACAGGAGTGAAACTGGGTTTTTGGGATAGGACCCCAGGGACTCACAGCATCTGTGGCTGCCTGAACAAGACCACCATGGAGTGGAGAGGAGCACCCGGGCCTCCATCTCTAGCTGAAGAGATACTGATGCTTAATAGTTTTTGAGGGAAAGAGGAAACCTAAAGAGGTTCTGTGAATTGAAGTGCCAGGACAGCTGTATGGTCCCTTGGCCCCCAACAAGTTCTGTCTCCCCAGAATCCACACCCACAGACTCACCTAGCTATGGGTAGAAGGTATTCAGAGAAAAACACTGCACCTGTACCGAGATGCTCAGTCTCTCTTCTTGTCGTTGTCCCGCAGACGATGCAGAATAACAGCCACTGACACAGATTACATCGTACTGTCGTAGCCTAGAGATGACTTGGGGTTTACAGGAAGTGGAGTGTAGGTTGTATATGAATCCTACAAAATGCTGGTGTCTGGGGACCCCAAAACCAATCTCCCACAGAAACTGAAAGATGAAGATGCTCTTAATTTTTCATGGAAAAATACTAATGCTAATTGGTGTAGTCTGGAGAATGAATCATGAATACTACAGATCACCTAGACTGTGCTAATTTCAATTACATGAAGGCACCGATTTAATTTTAAAATGCTGAAAAATCTTAATACCAACCTATATTTCTCTGAATTAACATGCACTCCTTTGCAGAAAAATGGCTTTTCCTTGAAATTCCAAAATTAAAGCAGTACTTGTTCTTCCCCACATCAAACAAAGTGCAGTTAAACACTGCGCTCTTCTCTCCCAGGGCCAGGCTGTTTTCAGCCAGCTGCGAAGTCCTCTCCCCCGGGTGTCTGGGGGCCTCTTTGTAAACAGCAAGCACTCCTTGGACAAAGACACAAGGAGGAGGCCGGACCGTCACCTGCACCACAGACTCACACGTGACTTCTGGTGCCATTGCCAATGCGTATCCGAATTTTTGGGCCAGGTCAATAGGTCCTACAGACGTGATGACTGAGTCTTGACCCCAAAGCTTCAGCGTCACAGTGACGTAGGCTTCCACCCCTACGGGTGCACAGCCAAACTCAACCCATTGAACTTGAGCGAGTCCTGTCCTTTTGGTGACTCTGATCTCCAGCGGCTGCCCCGTTGTTCTTGCCTCAGGAAGACTGTCGGTGAAAACCACATCCACCAGCATGTCCGGTTTGTCCCCTGGAAACAGGCAGAGCGGTTGAGTGGTAAAAAGGCCCACCTGGAAGGTGCCTTCTGCAGCCATGGCTGTCCGATTCAAATCAATGTGGAAGATGGGCCAGTCCACCTTCAGAAAGACACTTTTCTCCCAGCCGGGAGCTTGCGTGCCATTGTCCGTCGCTTCCGGAGTCATTACAAACCAGTAGTCGCCGGCCCCCTGAAAGAAGAAGCACTCGAACTGGAGAGTCCCCTGGGACTGGTTGGTCAGGATGTACTTCGTGGTGAGAGTCTGATTGGTGTTTGCCTCCCACAGCATGACAGACACGTTCCTCAGTGTCCCATTAGCGTCACTGAGGGAGTGGAAATCCACAGATACCGTTCTGTCGCTCAGGGCCACGTGGACCGGCTCTCGCAAGAGGAGGTACTCGGCTTCTCCGAGGACTGCAAGGCAATGGTCAGAACTGTATTTTAAAGGGTGCGCTTGAGTTGAACTACCAGCGACGCAATGAAGAGAAAGCGGAAGCAAGCCAAGGACATTACAGAACGACCCACAGGAACTAAGAGGCAAAGCACCGGCTTTTTCCTTTCTAAGAGCTATGTGTTCTTTCATCGCCCTGACGTTGACAATGGTGGACAGTGATAACCACTCTGAATTCACAACATGTAACATCTAACTGCAGTGAATAACTGTGAAGGTAGAAGAATAATTGACAGGTCCCAGGCTCTCAACTCAGCCCCTCACGTTTCTTACTTTAATCATTTTCAGGTGTTCAGAGAAAGTTGGGTTTAAATGGCACAATAGTGATTCCTGTAGATTATTTAAAATGTAAGATACTCACTTCTCTTCAAAGTTACTATTCAAGATAAGCATTTAGGAATTTTTAGCAGAAAAAAAGAACCAGTGTTCTCTACTGGGGTGAGGAGGAGGGTTTTAGCTGGATGAGAGATGTCATTTATTTATACTTTGCTGCTCACCCATAATCGTTTGAGCATTTCTGAAATAACTGGGCAGGTCCTTGGCAACTTTAAGGCCATGACAGCAACTGCGCTGCATCGACAGGGCAGATGGCTGCTGCGCTGCATCGACAGGGCAGATGGCTGCTAATTTCCCAAGCACCATTCAGTTATGACCAACCACATCTTTGAAAGGGACCAGCAGAGCAGCTGGAAGGGTACAAAGAATCCAGACACATAAGAATCTTTGTTTCTTTTCTGAACTGGACCCAAATAAATATCAAAGCAGGCAGAATTTGGCAACGCAACAATCAGCTGGCCCATGGCTGGGTAAGACATTATACTATAAAGAAAGAACTGCGAGGACCCCCTTTTGGTTTGAAAACTGCTACATAATTTAAAAGTGTATTATTCTTACTGTATATATCCCATCCACACATCATGTACACATCATGTACACGTCTAAAGGGGCTCACATTTTTGCTTATAATTATCTTTAAACTCCCCTTATCTTAATTTAATCGGTGACTATTAGAATTAGCACATGACTAGATCAACACATAGATCAGTCAGCACTTCATCTATTTCCTACCTGAGAGTAAAAGAAAATAAAATAGCACTTGCATAGATTGGAATACTTGATCATACTTACTGAAAAATCATAACGGGATAAAATTTGCTTTATTCTGCTTTTCCATTTAGGGAAAACGGAAGTTGATGAATATTCCCTTGCATCTGGACAACGTGAGCTGAGGAAGGTATACACTAGTGGCAAAGAGACTCTGACACTTATCATAGGTCAAGGAATTAAGGGAGGAATTAAGACTGAGACAAAAGTAATTTTAAAAATGCTTTTGAAAAAGTTTAAGTGTGTGTGTGTGTGTGGAGAGAGAGAGAGCAGCTGCCTATAGAGGTCAGCTATACAATGGATCCCTTGGAGTTTCAGGTGGTTTCGAACCACTAACACAGATGCTGGAAATCGTGCTCAGTCTTCTTGCCTGCTCCTAACTGTTGAACGATTTCTCCAGCCCCACTAAGGTCATCTTAATTTAAATTTGAAAGGGTCAGATCTGTTCTCTAGTGCATCTTAAGGACAAAGAGGCGCATACCACTTCATTAATGTCTTAGTTAGGATCTCTGTTGCTGTCATAAAACACCACGACTAAAAGTAACTTGGGGAGCAATCAGTTTATTTCAGTTTGCAACTGAGTAACTGACTCTGGTGTTTAAGTATTTGGGGAAAATAAATATACAATAGTAATGAAAGTTTGATTTAAATGGCATGATACTAGTTGCTATAGATTATTTAAAGTGTAAGATACTGGGCTGGAGAGATGGCTCAGTGGTTAAGAGCATTGCCTCTCTTCCAAAGGTCCTGAGTTCAATTCCCAGCAACCACATGGTGACTCACAACCATCTTTAATGAGGTCTGATGCCCTCTTCTGGCGTGTGGGCATACACGCAAACAGAATATTGTAATATACATAATAAATAAATAAATATTTAAAAAAATAAAGTGTAAGATACTTAGCTTTTCTTCAAAGTTATGATTGTCCAATATTCAAGATAGGTACTTAAGAATTTTTACCAGTAGAACTAGTGTTCTCCACTTGGGTGAGGAGGGAATTTTCAGGTGGACGAGAGATGCTATTTATCTACTCTTCATTGGTCACTCGTAATAGCATGAACCTTTCTGAAATAACTAGGCAAGCTACACTCTATCACTGAGAGAAGGCAGGGCAGGAACTCAACACAGGAACCTGGAGGCAGGAGCTGGTGCAGAGGCCATGGGGGAGTGCTGCTTACTGGCTTGCTCCTCAAGGCTTGCTCAGTCTGATTTCTTATAGAAGCCAGGCCCATGGGCCTAGGGTTGGTACCACCCACAGTGGTCTGGGCCCTCCCACATCATTCATTAGTCAAGAAAATGATCTGTAGACTTACCGGTAGGCCAGCTTTATGGAGGCATTTTCTCTCTTGAGAACCTCTCTTCCCAAATGACTCTAGCTGTGTCACACTGACACAACCAACAACAACTAACAAGACTGGGATTGTTTTGTTTTGCCTTGAGCTAGGATGTAGCATCCTCCTGCCGTCTACCTCCCAAATACTAGGATTACAAGCATGCATCATGCCCAACGATCCAGAGCCTATTATAAAAGACAAAGATTGCCAATGAGGCTGACCAGATTCTGATTCAGTGGGAGCCATCAATGAAAACAGTATACATGCGCAGCTGGAACAGGAGAACAGAGAAGCAATGAATGGGTCCCAGGGGAAGTAGGAAACAGAAGGCATGTACTAAACAAAGGAGGAACTCACTACTGTACCCCAGAATTCCTATTCGTGTGGTTGAGAAGAAACTCTCATTTTAAAGACTACAATCTGGTCTTACTGCATCCTAGTAGTATGCTAGTGTTTTTTTGTTTTGTTTTGTTTTGTTTGATTCTTCTGTTCTTTCCTTTTCCCTTCCCCCATTTGTTACGGAATTTAAAGTAACTAGAATATTCATGTAAGCATGTTTACATACACATGTGCATAGCCCATAGTAATAGATCTCATCTATATCCAGCAGATATGAAGGGGGAAAAAAGAAGTATGAAGATATCTTTTTTTGCCAGGCATGGTGGCGTACACTTTTCACCCAGGGATACGGAAGCATCTTACGGGGCAGGCATGGCTGTGTGGTTGTCCCATCTCTCGGGGAAGAGCAAAGGAGGAGAGCTACGTGTAACATGCTTGTTTTCATTTCTTTAGTAGTAGTGAGGATTTGTTTCATTGTCTTTCTTTTTTTTGAGTTACAAATACATTGAAATTGAAATTTGAATCAATCAGGCAAACCCCCGAAGTAGAGTATTTCTTGAGAGGCCAGGGTGACAACGCCATGGCTTCAAGACTTGACCTCTCCCGAGCAGGGTTGCCAACATCAGTGCATTGGTTTCCCGGCGATGGCAAGGGCTTGGTGGATTCTCACGGTACTCACCATAGTCACAGAGCACCACCAGCAAGAGATTTGAAAACTCTTTCAACATTGGTTTCATTCTGATCGGCAAAATCCCAGGCCTTTAGTCTCCTCATGTCCTTTCTCACAGCAAAATTGTGAATTTTTTTTCCCCCAAAAGCACCTGAAATTAGAAACTCAAAATCGGTGACTCCATTTAATATAATTCACAAAACCAGAAAAACCACAAATGGCATTTGTTCATAAAACCATGAAGTCGGGGACAGACAGCTCATGACACCTGGCTAATTTCAGCTCCTCTGGCCTCTCAGGAAACCTGCACACATGTGGCGTACACCCAAGTAGATACACACAAAAAACATCCTTAAAAGTAAATAATTATAAATATAATAAAATAATAAAAAGTAAGAATAAAAAATTTTAAATGGCAATGCCATTCTTTTTTATTTTATTTTTTGTATTACTATGCTTTTATTTGCCATTCTAAGAAGCCAAACTTTCTAGGAATTTTAAAAAGATAGAGAAGACACGAGTTTCCCCTGCTGCAAAGGCCTATAATTACCTCGCCGAGAACACGCAGTCAGGCATGCCCCATGCCAAGATTACCCTAGAAAACACCTCGATCTTGTACCTTTGCAGCACGTCCTGAAGTGCAGCGAGTTACTTGCTTAATGTTAGGGAAGCTAACAGCTAATCTGGGTAGCATACTTTCACACTGCCTGGAAGTCGGCATCTCACCCTGATCAGTTTAGTAAGAGCCTCCAAGTCTACACTGAACGCTCTACTATGGATACCTAAGTCCTCCTTACATGGCTCCTACAAACGGATTAACACTTGCTTGAAGACTGGAGTATTTATCTGTTTGCTTCGTTTCTTGAGTCCTAGGAACTGTGTCCAAATGATGAATCCTTTTAAAGAGATACTCAGTACCCTTGTCTGGCACTTGAGTCGGCTGCCTGGTCTGCTTCTCCATCCATTCTGGTCTCTCCAGATGACTCTTAGACCGCCACCTGCCAGCCTGGGCCCCACCTCCCAGCCCACTCCATCCCCTTGGGACCCAGCCTCCTGCTGTACACTCCAGGTCCCCCTAGCTCTTCCCTGCTACTGCTACCCTTCCATCCATTCTTTCTTCAGAACCTGCAGAACTACTCTCTACCAAGAACCCCACAATTGTCACGCTAGGTGGGGACCAAAATTGTGCAATAGTAATCAAGACTAGAATATGCAGCCAAAAAAAAAAAAAGTGAGATTAGCTATCTACAACAAGAAACACTTCAACTGTCATCATTCCGGATTCTTGGATTGAAGCACAAAACCAAACATAAACATCCAAGACAATTTGGCAACTCCATAAGCCAGAAACCCAACTGTAATTGGCCCTGAGAAAAGAAATTTAGATGAGGAAGAAATACCACAGAATAGTAACTATGGGTATGTTCAAGTGTCATGAAGAAGATCTGACTAAATGAACGCAATGAAGTCATTTGAGAAAATCAACAAGACTGACAATCTTTTATCCAAATTAACCAAAAGATGGAAAAAGAAGAGCTAAATCAATAAAATTAGAAATGAAAAGGAAGGCATTAAAGCAGAAACTAAAAAATTCAGAATCATAGTGACATATTTAAAAATTTTGTATTCTACCAAATTTAAAAACCTAAAATAAACAGATTTCTTGAGGTATACAACCTATCAAAGTTACATCAAGATGACATAAAAAATTTAAACAGATCCATAATACCTAGACACATAAAAGCAGTAATTAGCCAGGTGGTGGTGGTGTGTGGCTTTAATCCCAGCACTTGGGAGGCAGAGGCAGATGGATCTTTGTGAGTTTGAGGCCAATCTACAGAGCGAGTTCCTGATGACTAAGGATGTGGAACAGTTTTTAAAGTATTTCTTGGCCATTGTGTTTCATCTTTAGAGAAAGCTGTGGTTGGTTCCGTACCTCATTTTTCACATGGTTGTTTTCTTGTTCAGTGTTGTTTCTTTTAAGTTCTTTATATATGTTAGATATTAACCTTGTAGAAATGTGTAATTGGTAAGGATCTTTCCTCATTCTGCAGGCTGCTGCTTTGTCCGATTGATGGTGTCCTTTGCCATACTGAAGCCTTTCAGCTTCTGAGGTCCCATTTACTAATTTCTGGTCTTCATGCCTGTGCTATCAGTGTCCTCTTCAGATAATCCTGTTCTGCACCAGTGAGTTCCAGCCCATTCCCCACCTTTTCTTCTGGTTCGTGGGCCTTTTGTTGAGGTCTTTGATCCATTTGAAGCTGAGTTGTGAGTAGAGTGATAGATATGGATCTATTTGCATTCTTTTTTTTTTTTTTTTGGTTTTTCGAGACAGGGTTTCTCTGTGGTTTTGGAGCCTGTCCTGGAACTAGCTCTTGTAGACCAGGCTGGCCTCGAACTCCCAGAGATCCGCCTGCCTCTGCCTCCCGAGTGCTGGGATTAAAGGTGTGCGCCACCACTGCCTGGCTCTATTTGCATTCTTTAATAAGCAACCATCCAGCTCGTCCAGCACCGTTTGTCAAAGATGCTGTCTTTTTTCCAGTGTGTATTTTTGGTTTCTTTGTCAAAAGTCAGAAGACCAACAATAATTGACTAAAACTCTGAACAGCAAAGGGCACCATCATTGGAGCTAAGCAGTGGACTACAGAAAACCCTTACCAATTACAGATGGTTCATATCTAGACTATTCAAAGAACTCAAAAAAACTGAACAGCAAGGAAACAACCCATTAAAAAAATGGGTACAGAAACAGAAAGTTCTCTAAAGATGAAACACAAGTGGCTTGAAAATGCTTTTATCCTTAACCATCAAAAAATGCAAATTAAAACTACTTTGAGATTTCATCTTATCTCCGTGAGACTGGCCAAGATTAATAAAACAAATAAATGACAGCACATGCTGGCCAGGATGCAGGGAAAGGGGAGTGTCCAGTCGCTGCTGGTGAGAGTGCAAACTGGACATCACTGTGGAAATCAGTGTGGAGGTTCCTTGAAAAGCTGAAAAGCTATCAACACAAGATCTAGCTATACTGCTCCTGGGCATATACCCAAAGGACTTGTGCTGGCTAGTTTTATGTCAACCTGATACAAGGGAGGGCCTTTTGAAAAATCATATGAAACCTACTACTGTAGATGCTTCGATATATATGTGGAAGGAATTTAAATATATATTTTTTCACATATATATTTTTTTCACACACGCACACACACACACTTATATATGGAAGGAATTTAAAAGGAGTCACCATCTACTGGGGGGGGGGGTACAATGCCCACCTAGATACCTTATGCCACTAAGTAAAATCCCCAATGTCAAGAATGTGTTGCATTTTACTGAGTTGTTGGCCAAAGGAGTCCCATGGAGTCTCGCAAACATCACAGGGTATTATCAAGGCTGTTAGTTGCTTTCCACAACCTGAAGGTAAGGCCCTATTGCCGGAAGACACAACTTACATATGTTGTTAAACATCTAGGACTCAAGCTGGTACTTAACTAAAAGTTTCACCTCTACTGTCTAGAGTTTATGGTGCTGGAAGGTACTATGAACACCCCTAGAGGAGACTCATCAATCATCAATATCTCCCAGCTATAAATCCTTCAACTTACAACTGTGACCTGCCTGCAAGAAACACTGGTGCAATACTGGCATAAACATGGGAGTAACAAACCTCTTTCTAACTGGACTTAAGGCTCCTCTATGGCATGGAACCCATATGCAACACGGCTAAAGTGGCCAAGAACCTGAGACTAGATAGGTCATGAAACCTACAGAAGGGCCTGTTACTCTGCTGAGGAACATAGCAATAAAATGACCCTACTGAAATAACATGACTCCCACAGATCCCATAGTGCCTTGTTTGTCCCTCATCAGAGAATTAACACAGAGACTCACAACTGAACAAAGAGTGAGAGACTTCAGAGGACTCAGCCCTAAGTGGGATGTGCTCGTCAAACCCCTCCCCTAAAGGCTCAGGCATCTGTGGGGAAGAGGAGGCGGGAAGATTGTAAGAGCCTGAGGTGATGGATGACTCCAAGGAAACATAGTCTTGCAAACACAGCAGGGCTGACGTACACATGAACTCAGAGAGACCGTGAAATCATCTGAAGGTCTGCACAAGTTCAAACCAGACAGAAGTGGGCTCAAAGTCCCACCCCTAACAATACCTGCAGGGAGCAGGGAGATCATTTCCTCCAACGGAGTGTCTCTGGGTGTATCAACCACACTCTAGGGCTGGCCCCATGCTCGGGAGTAGCACAAAATGAACTCCATGGCTTTTGTGGGCTTTTGTTTTATTTTTTTTCTTGTCAATGATTATTTGCTTGTTTATTTTGATTTTTGTTTTTTGGAGTTTTGACTTGTTTGTTCTAGAGACCATGAAGTTGTTTGGGGAGGAAAGTCGGGGGGCTCCGAGAGAAGCTGAGGGAGGAGAAGGAATATGATTAAAATATATTGTATGAGAAAATTATCTTTTATGCACCGAGGGAGAGACCTTGGAACACCTGGCCCTAAATGGAATGTTTCCACCAAATCCCTCCCCTCAGGGTTCAGAGAACTGAGGAAGGGGAGAAGAAAGACTCTAAAAGCCAGAAGGGGGACATCCAGGAATCAAGGCCTTCTAGATACAACAGGCTGGTACCCATATGAACACAGACTGGAGTAGCATGCACAGGTCCTGCACAGGTCTGCATCAAATGGGGTCCTGGAGCTGAGAGAAACAGATACATGCCATCACCCCTAACCCAGAAATCATATCCAATTTGATAGCCACTTGCAAATGAAAACTTAATTTTCTCCAAGGGCATCTCACTGGGGATACAAACCACTCCTAAGGGCAGGGCCCCATGCCCAGCAGTAGATGCCCAACACACAACGAACTCAAGGGCATCTTTGAAGGTTCATTGTTTCATAATGTTGTCAAGGCACGTTTTTTTTTTAACCTTACAGGTCCTTTGCACACATATTATGGCTTCTGGTTTTGGGTTTTGATGGGATTCCTGTGTGTGCCAACTTTCGTGTGTCTGAGACTAGATGTGTTTCCTGTGCTTTTTCTCTGGCTCTTTCTACACCTGGTTATTTGGTCATACTCTACTCTGATGTCTGTTTTTTATTTATCTTACTGTATTTTACTTTATTATTATTCCTCAGTTGCCTGCTGGTTTTTTTTAAATGAGAGACAGAAAGGGTGTGGATCTGGATGGGAGGAAAGGCGGAGAGGAACTGGGAGGAGGGAGAGGGGAAACTGTAATCAGAATACATTGTATGAAAAAATTCCTTTTTCCTTAAAGGAAATTTTTTTTATTTTAAAAACATTGAGAAAAAACAATATATATTCAGTATATTAGAATCTAATGTGAACTCTGTATGGCCCTGCTTTTCTTGTTTGGGTAGTCGAAGGAGAAAACAGACAAATTAAAACTACTATCGCCTGTCAGTCTTTCTACACTTGTTCCTGATACGCACCGGGAGATGGGTGAGTCATACAGCACTCTTCACAGACCACCTAGGCGGGCAGGGGAGACCTTGCTGGACCGTGGTGCACACCAAATTATAGGAAGCAATACTTAACTTTGAGAGAAATACTAGACTTTGGGCTGCTTAAAGGTGAGTTTTTTTTCACACAAGAATCTAGCAAACTGTTGTATTAAACATAACCAACTATGTGTTTTCTTACTGCTTAGAGTCCCTTATTCTTCACAGATCATTTTTTTCTTGTGGCACTACAGACTGAAGCCGAGGCCTCATCCATGCTAAGAAAGCATTCTGCCACTGAGGTATGTCCCTCTCACGTCATGTATAGATTTCCAACACATGCCGCACACCTTCTGGTAAGGGCAGAGATAAAACAGAATTAAGCAGGCCGGCTGAAATAGGCCACCGTTCAGTGGGAAGGAAACTGGTGTGTCTCTATTAGCTTTTGTTCAGTAAGAGCTGGCTGAACAAAGGAAACGCTGCACTTCCTGAAAGGGAAGCAGGGGTTCGTGGTTTAATTATGCAGATAACTGGGTTCCCTTCCCTCCTCAACAGACCTTAGTGGGACTAGCTACAGATCTGATCTAACCATTTCCTTGGATTTGGGTGGGGGAACATGGCTGAAGACTATAGAAAGCACAGCGAAAGCCTCTAGCATCTATACTTACCTCAAAATCTGAGGCAGGAGGATGGCTTGAGCCTAAGAGTCTGAGACCAGCCTGGGCAACATAATAAGACCCCACCCAGCAGCAACCTCTGGAAAGATGAGGTCAGCTTTCTGGGATGGCTTGCTTCTCCAAGATAATATCCCTTTTCAAACTCTACTCGCAACTGATCCTGTGATCATATTTTCTGGCTTATGAAGATGATCGGTTAAACACAGACTTGTGTAATGATCTGTATTTAGAGATGAACAGAGGTGGAATTATAGAAGAACCCAGTCTACCTGTACATCATACGATGCATTATGATTATAATCATAATATGCCTCTAATTTTGCGGGGGGGGGCAGTTACCTGATTATTTACTTTCACCATGTCCCCAATTCTAGAATACTCGGTGTGAGAATCATTTTTAGAAAATAAAAAGTTGGGTACATCTTCAAGACGTTTGAAAGACTTGTACATAGCCTGGGTTTTTAGCTCAGTTAGGTGGAGCGTGCTTGTCTAGTATGTGTGAGGCCCTGGATTTGACCCTTCGGGGCTAAGAGGGAACACACAAAAGGTTACAGATAAATCGTAAGCACTAGCTGAGAAGGTGGAAAAGAACTAGGTGTGGATAGTCTCAGCGACTAAGAGCTTCCCTTCCCCTTAAAACCAAGTTTTTCCAGAAACCAGCTAAGCCAACGCTTCGTAGCCTCCAACAAAGGAAAATTAATTACTCTAACGTTCACGGGACATTATCAAAGAATAAAAGGAGAAGCAAAGTGATTTTACAAGCAAGGCTTCTGTGTATTTCTAGGAATAAGGTTTGATAGGAGGAAATACCAAGGCTGCACATGTGAACGAGCTTTCTCTATCCCGACGGCGGGTGCTGCTTCCACGCGAAGCTGAGCTTTCCCATCTACTTACTTTCCTAAGGCGCCGGTCAAGTTCACGCGTGGAAACCCGGTCCAGTGGTGGTGGTCAGTCAGCATAAAGCTTGTTATTGACGGCCGTTGCTGATCGTCAGAAAGATTTCTTTTCGGGAAGCTACAAACTTATGTCTCAATGCCGAGTTTCCAAAAGTCCCAAACCTGAACTCCACTTCTGAGCCTATGTGAGTCTCGTCACTCGGCCACGCCCGCTCCAGGTGCCCGCCTGGGTCGTGGGCCACCTGTGCTTCGGGGTCCTTACCTCTGGTCGGGTCTGGCTGGCACGGGGGAGACGAGTGGGGAGCCTCAGCGGGCACGGCGAGGCTGGCGGAGCATCCCGCGTCCCGCTGCTGATCGCCCGCGTCCTGCGCCCTCCCGGTCCGCATAGGACCACGCCCCGAGGCGGGCTCTCGGAGGGCGGGGGGTCAAGCGCAAGAGGTCCGCCCTACCCCCACTTCTGGGCAGAGCATCTTCCTTTCCTGCCTGTCCCTAGCTTGCCCTCCAGCCACCAGGCAGGAAACTTGCAGAAAACCCTGGGTCCAGAGGCCCTGTGAGGAGGTGTGGTCGCCACCCGTGCGCGGTCACCCAGCACAGACTTAACACCCATAGCCCGCCTCTCACTGCCTGCTTTAAGGGCAAGCCAGCAGCATATATATATAATCTCATTTTCTTCTCTCCTCTCTCCTCTACCTCTGTCTCTGTCTCTGTCTCTCTCTGAACATGGGTGATCTGTAAATTTGCTTCCCCAAATATCACCGGAGTTTCAAAAAAAAAATAATAATAATACACTTCAGGTAAAGTGCATTCCCTCTTTTCTTCCTCTGGGGCCAAGCTTGGTATTAATTAAACTAAAAACAAACATTTTAAAAAGTCTATTCTGAAAATGTTATCTTTCTAAAAGAATTGGATAAGTTTCACATGGGTTAACAGCTGTGCTTGTCATTCAGTGACAGGCAGTGAGTTTTCTTTTACATAAAATGAACCACTTCCCAGACAGAATTCATGGTAATACAAATAAGATCAGAGCCTCCAGAGGGCCAGCACCCAGCAAGCAGTATCGGGAAATCTCGGAGGAGCACAGCATATTAGGACAGAACTGTATCAACTTACTGTGCAGCTGTCAAACCCCTGCAACTGGATGACTAATCCCAGCAACCGGGGAAACTGAGGCAGGAGGATTTAAAGTACCTGGTCAGCCTGGGCTACGTAAATGAGACCCTGTATCTCTGAGAGTGGCTGGTGGGAATGGCAACACGGAGCAGTGGTGGAGATCTTGCTCAGCAAGTGTGACCAGATGAGGGGAAGCAGGTATTTGTTTATTAATCTTACCTACATTTCTGAACGTTTTAAAATATGTCATTTGCCGAATGTTGATCTTAAAAGACAGCACACTTAAAAGTAATCAGAGTTCAAGTTCTTCTAAAAACTAATTAGCCAAGTGTGCAAGGAAGCTTCAGGGCTGTCTTCTGTTTTCACTGCTGTCAAAATTCTCTCCTTCAATACCCATTCCTCCACTCAAGTTAGGATTCCTTTCAAACGCGTGCCATATGGTCTCTGGTACTCTTGGTTTAGAAAAGCAACAGCAAAGGTCCACGGAGGGCCTGTGATAGCTAGGCAGATAGTCTTCCTGCCAAGCCTGCTGATCCCACCTTTTCTCTGCTATAAAAGGTACATGAAAGTTTTGTGGGGCTTGAGAGAAGCAAAAAGGCACCTTGTTATGTATTAACCTTTCCAAATACACTCTCGCAAAAAAAGAAAAAATAATCACCCTTTGGGTGTGACTTAGATCTTCCATACATTTTAAAATAGCAGCTTTATTGAAATGTTTTGCCATTTTTATATTAATTATAGTTCATGACAAACTGATTGTCCTGGCTAGTTTTATGTCAACTTGGTACAAGCTAGAGTCATCTAAGAGGAAATGTCAATTTTAAAAATGCCTCCATAAAATCAGCAGTAGGCAAGCCTGTAGGGCACTTTCTTAATTAGTGATTGATGGAGGAGGGCCCAGCCTATAGTGGGTGAGCCACCCGTGGGCTGGAGGTCCTGGGTTCTTTAAGAAAGCAGGTTGAGCAAGCCATAGGGAGCAAGCCAGTAAGCAGCACCCTCCATGGCTTCTGCATCAGCTCCTGCTTCCAGGTTCCTGCCCTGACTTCCCGCAGTGGTGGACTGATGTTAAAATAAGCCTTTTCTTCCCCATGTTGCTTTTGGTCATGGTGTTTTATCACAGCAATAGAAACCCCAACTAAGACATTGTATTACTGTCTTTATTAGAGAAATAAGATAAAATCTGAAATAAAGGAAATATAAGAGGAAGGAAAATCTTCTTGAAGGACAATGGGATGATCTCTGGACTGAACTCAACCTGGCTTTTAACAAGCACTGACTTCTGGCTGGGAATGCAGCTCGGGGAAAGAGCCCTCAGCCCAGCACTTGCAAAGCCCAGGGTGCTAACTCCAGCACACTGAACTCTTTCTGAGTCAGCAGCTCTTCTAGTGACCTGTGCAACTGTAAAATGTATACACTTAGTAACCATCTGTATACAATGTTCTTATTTTAATAAGCAATGGTCTGGAAATCATAAGTCAGTGGTTTCACATCAGGACACAAAGAAGAATATAAATGATCCAATTTTCATACTCTAACAACAGCTTGTGAAAGCAAGATCTTACATGTGTGCACTCTGACCTTTCAGGAGTGCCTCCCACATTCTCAGACCTATGGCTCATAGCTTAGAATTCGAGTAAGACAGGCAGATTTCAGACAGGCTGAGCTGGTTGAGAAGTCTCCTGGAAGGAGGGGGCTGTTAAGCCAAAAGGCATTTAGTGAAGTTAGCACTCAATTAGAAACATGCTGTGTATGTTGAACGATGTAGGACAGTAAGGATTTAAAGGAATTACTACACGCTGACTGTAGGCTGTGAGCGAGGGAAGTCCTGAGTGAGTGTGTGTTTTGGCATGGGCACAGCCTGTGGAGGACTCCAAAGCTGACTGGCCTGCCATAAACTGGCAAAGCTGTTGACTATTATGAGTCAGGCTCAAGAGGAATGGCAAAGTTTTCCTTGGGAGCCTGAATATGAGTATTTATGAATGACTGGTTAGTGTGTGCAAAGACTAGCGACTGCAGTTTTCTCCTCCTGACGTTTAAGGCCCAAGACTTCACCTGTAAAGATGAGACTAGAGACTGGCGAATCCTCCCCGTGTTAGTAACCATGCTGAGGTTCGTGGTATGGCCCATACAGCGGACTGTTATCCAGCAACAAAAAGAATATGGAATTGACTTGAGTTCTCCATGGACTGACTGCAGGATGGTGATGTTGAGTAACAAGAACAAGACAAAAATCAAGTCAAACTTATGATCCCATTTATAGAAAACTTTACAAAATGCAGACTCTTATAATAGTGACAGAAAGAATCAAAGGTTGGTGAGAAAATGGGATGAGGAGGGGAAGGGTGGCCACAAGGCAGAGAATAAAGTAGCACAAGAAAAATCTTTGGGGGCAACTACAATATGGCTTCCTAGTTGTATGCATGACTAGTTCAAAACAACAAATTCCATACTCTACACTGGGCAGCTTATTCAGTATCGGTTATGTCTCAAACTGTTAGGAAAAAACCCATGAGAATGGTTCAAACAGAACCAGACAATTCTTAGAGGTGTTACACCAACAGGCACATCATGTCTAACCTCAGTCTGTGGGCCACATGTGCCCTGGGAGAGCCATGAATTAGTCCTGCTACTCAACACTGTTGTCCTGAAACCAGTTCATGGAGATCTGGGGTCAGTGGCATGTTCTTTTTTCATTGCTAGGTAATTGTATTTGTCAAACCACAGTTTGACTATTTGCCTCTAAATCAACAGATTAAAACCATAAACCTAATGAAAAACAAACATGCTGAGGTTGAGGTTCTGGCAGTGGTTAGAGTGCCCCACCTGATCCAGCTTCGCTCCACATGCTGTCTGTGTAGGTGTGCCCCTTCATTGGACACGTTATCTGTGTGTGTATGTCTGTCCTTTCTTCATTCCCTCCCTGCCTGACCCTGGAGTCTTACACAAGCCACATAGGATGTGGCAACTGACCAACTCTGAACTTAAAGAAAGTCAGCATTTTCTTGTGGCCTCAAAGCAACAGTTAAAATTACAAGACAAAATATAATTAAATACATGAGGCAGACAGTAACTTTCACAGGTTTTAAAACAGAGCAATCTCTACAGCAAACAGGTTTTTCTAGGGCAGGTGGGAGGGGGCAGGTGTGGGATGACTTAGGTTATTGTGGGCAAGCGGAAGTCAGTAAGGAAAGGAAGTCTAGGCAGACCAAGGCACAGGCCAGCAACAAGGACCTCTTTGCACTCAGTCCTGCCTCTTCCACTTACTGACAGTTTCTGTCTTTTGAGACTGGGTTGTCTTTATCCAAGTCTTGTACAAAGCCTCCGGAGCTTACCATCAAAACAGAGGACTCCAGAGACTAACCCAGAGCACTAACAACAGTGCATAATGTTTGGGGGTCAAAGCCACCTCAGTGCCCAACAGCTCCAAAAAAGGAAACCCATTCTTGGCACCAGGGTTTTAATTTGTTGTTCTGTGGTGGTTGCCACACACCTGAATCATAGGACACAGAAATCAAGCTGGAACTCGGAAGCTCCATCTCTATTTCTGTAACATGGGAAGGGTGTATGCATGCTACCTGAGGAGAAAAGGAATCACCAATCTTACTCTCTTGTGAACCTTGAGAACTGTAACAATTATTGGCCTGGAAAGACATGTCCACTCTTACAATAGTGGCACGAATGTCATGGGAGTAACCAATCCCTTTCTGATTAATTTTAAGGCCTGCTGTGCAATTGAAGCCTACAGTCACAGCTTAGGGGAGAAGCTACCACTGTTCCTGTACTTGTGGACACAGTATAAAACTACTCCTAATGGCTTAGCACTATACCCACAGATTAGCGCAGCTCTCAACCCTCATCAGAGAAGCTTCTTTTTAAAGTAGATAACAATTCATAACCCACAACTGTAAAGGCACAGAGACTAAGAGAGCGTGGACTTCTCAGCCTAAACATGACATGTCCTTCTCCCAAGACTGTGTGGGATCACAGCAGAGGGCGGCTGGAAGACTGTAGGAGTCGGAGGCAGTGGATGCCTAGAAGGACAGTGATCTCTGGAGACGGCAGGGCAGTTAGTGCACACAGGAATCTATGTCAGTTGAGTCGGTATGCACCAGACCTCACAAGCTCAAGCCAACCCTCAGCAGGGAAATGGACATAAAATCCCGCCCCTGCTAGGAAGCTGTTGGCAACCTACAGCTTCCGGGAGGAGTCAGTTTTCCTTTAGGGCGTGGCCCCTTATGGCCCACACATATCCAGGAGTATATGGGGAGCAAAAACTACTTCATGGGTTTTAAGAGAGAAGTATGAGTGGGCAGTGAAGGAGGGGAGCAGATGGATCTGGGAGTATAAAATATACTGTATGGAGTTCTCATAGGGCTAATAAAAATAGAGACTACAGTTTGGACTGTTCCTTCAATCAGGTGTGATGGTTCACTCCCGTCATCCCTGCCTTCAGTGAGAGTTGTTTCCACTGCTGTTTTCCTAAGATGTTACTTTCTTCTCAGAGTTTCTTAGGTAAAATCCCTATGTATTCTAGAAAATTCTTTTTAATTAAACTGAATGAGAGTTTAAGTAAGGTGAAGTGAAGCCTAGTTATCAATAAGTATGTGTGTGTGTGTGTGTGTTACATAGATGGATGGATGGATGGATGGACGGATGGACGGATGGATAGACAGATAGTTAGATATATAGATAGACACAATTTATTCAGTAAATATTTACTGAATGTTTACTGTGTGCCAAACCTTGTTCCAGACTCTGGAGGATAGATCCATGAACAAGCCAGAAAAATCTGTCCTTGTTAAGCTTGCACTCTAGGTCAATCCTAAAAGGAAGGATTTGTAACAAACTTACATAAATCCAACTATATCTCCTGGCAAGAAGGGCAAAGCACACATTCCAACAGTGTGAGTATTGTTAAAAGTCCACTGTTGGCATGTGCATAATCACAGACCATGTTTACTGTATGCAGAATAAATCTATACCTCCATACATTCCCCAGGGACTCACAATGCAGGACTGCAGGAGGAACTCCATCCGTCATTTAGAGACTTTTCAAGGGTCGTTTTGAGCATGCTTTATTTTTACCTCAGACAAAGTTTTAAAAACCTAGCCTCCTGACAAGATGTGACTCCACTGTACCGAGACGGAGACGCAGAGTTGGGCAAAAGATAACCTTCTCAAACATGGTGTGTGTGAAACTGGTCAGCTTAGTCTAGTGACCGGGCACACGTGGTAACCCACCCACGTGAATGTACACAGCTGGCCTTATGAGATCTTAATCATAGCTCATGACTTGTTTCCCACTTTTTAAGATAACAAAATTACAAAACTTCAAAGACAACTCATAAGCAATGCTTTATAAGCTAGAAAAATTCTCATACTGGCTTAGTGTGACTAAACATTTATCATTTTCATGTATTGTACAGAGAATTTTAAAAAGAACACCAAGTTAAGAAAATTAGTTTAAAGTTTCACAATAAAATTTGACTCTATCTACATTAACACCAATCATCTAACCCTGGAAACGGCCTTTGATTACATCATGTAAATTATTTTTCTTTACATAACTAAACTATTCCATTATAAATTTACAAAGAGACTCATTCTCCTAAGAGCGACGTGAGAACAAAAATTACAGTGATGAGCACCAAAGAAGAACATTTTTGCACCTAGGTTTGATTGGTTTGTATTTAAACACAGCCTGTAACAAAAGGACCAGAACAACAAATTTGGCAAGAAAAAAAAGTCAAACAGATAAACCACGGTCTGGAAACAGTGATTGAAAAAAAAAAAATCAAAATTTTTTTTTTTTAGTTAATGTGACTTTTTCAAAGTATATTTATGTCATTTTTCATCTTTCATTCACATTCTACAAATCAGATTGCTCCATTTTTGTTAATCGGGTGTCACACTGAATAAACAAATGCATTATGTGTTTGTTGTGATGAATCCAAACCATTAGAGCTGGATTCAGCAGCTCCTATAACCTAATAACCTTACAACCAACCCAAGTGGTAGGGCTGATGATCAGTAACCTGATGACTTAAAGACCCTCAGTCAGATAAGGAGTGTGTGTGTGTGTGTGTGTGTGTGTGTGTGAGAAGTCTGCCAGAGTCACGTGACAGACTACGTGCAGTCGAGATAGCGGTGAGACATACTAACAGACACAATGGTCTAAACAATCCCTAGACAATTTGGTAGTCAACACTGAATTAACCATAAACCTGAGATAAACAATGAAGTGATTAGGGGAGATGTCACCATACTTGAAAATAAGTGACAGATTTGAAAGCAACACTGAAGGAGGCTGCCTTGGCTGCAGCGTTCTCATTAACACTGCAGGACAGAAGCAATGGGCAGTCACTTCCCAGGAAGGGATCAGGAGTGGGGTTCCCTGGTTTGCAGCTGAAGACACTGGGACTTCTCCACAGCCATGCAGTGGCCTCCACCTCATCCACAAAGTACCCTCAAGCGACTGTGTGACTGTGTGCCTGGGCACCCCTCCCTGTAGCTCCCGGGCGACACTGTCACTCCCCTTCCTCTTCCAGCTAAGCTTCAAAAAGGACTGACTCCCTGAGTCTGAGGTAATGCCAACGTGCAATCCATATGAAGTCAGGCTACCTACTTAACTCCAGCCATCTAGAGATGATAACACCAGTTTTTGCTATCAAAAACTTTCCTTTCTCTCTGATGTTTCCTCCACACTTAAAATATGAAGGCCGTGAAGAAGGGCAAATGGCTGGACTATGATAGGAATGTCTCTAGTCGAGCGTTGAGACTCCTTGTGAGGAGAAAGGAGATCTGCCGACCTTCCCATTTCCTGTTTCACACCCTTGGCTTCCATATGAAGAGCACTTAAGGTCCCGTGCAGTTAATGCCCTTCCAGAACTGCCCAACTCTCAGACTTGTAATTACAGCTCTGGGTGTGTCTATATAGCTCTTTAATTCAATTTCCAAATCCACATTTCTTAAACAAAATCATACTGCTGGAGTCTTTAAAAATGCCAGTCATGAAATTATCACTTAAAAACTACAAAGAATCTGAGGATTAAGTGCATAACAGTTTCTCTCTCTCCCTTCCCCCTCCCCTCATTATTGGGGTGGTCGGTCTGAAATCAAAGGCCTCTGCATTCTAGGCAAATGCTCGCCAAGTAAGCTAGACCCTAGCCCTCTCCTTTTTTAAAGGTGTTTTATCTGACCGGGGAGAGATACACCTAGGTCTGCTTCCCAAGCCCCGAGGAAGAGTCTGGTAGGCACTCTGCAATCTGACCTTTATTCCAGCGCTATTGGTTCCTGAACTACAGTGTAGCTATTGCTTCCTTCATGAATGCCCAAGATGGGCATTTGATGCAGAGAAAAACATTCACAATCTGGTGAAGTTTAGTCACAGAAAAATGATTACCTCATGGATCCAAACATGCAACTTTACTTCTTCTCCCCTTGAGGATCTAAATTCAAGGATCAAATTAAAATCCACCATATTTCAAGTTAAATCCCAAGAGTTCTACACAAGTACAGCACGACTTTAAATGCATATCCATTCATTGTTCTGTCTTTTCCTATATGTAAATACACTTCTGAGACCATAATTTTAGGGAAAGAGTAAGAGTTTTATATTATACTGTGAAGTTCTAACAAATTCTTGGTTTATTTGTATTCATCGCTTAACTCAATGTCATATGACCTCGGCACGATGCCAAGTGTATTGACAAAAGGTCTATCAGATACAAAATTCTTAGTTCTGTGTCATAAATAAATTTGGGTAAAACCGCAAGCCTTCCACAGAGTCATCTCTGCAAAGATGGCCCATCTTCTCGGCGAGAAGCAGCCTGGGAACAAAGAAGAGAAACCCCACAATGACCTGCTCATCCAGAAACATACCACACACCACAGTGAGGGGCGAGGGCTTACATACCTTTCTTTAGCTAGGAGGACAGACATCCCCACAAGTTTGGCAAACTCTTCTGATGTTAAAGATCCTCTTTCTGAAACCTAGTGATGACACACAGCAGAAAACAAACAAGACAAAACAAAACACCAACAACCATAATTATTTCAATACACTTAGAGGAATGCATACCAGTGCAGGAAGGAAATGCTTTACTGGGTTTTCTGCTAAAATCTAAATAGTCACTATAAAACTAGACCTTCCTGTTTCTAGGTTTATCTTCATGTGCAGAGATGCCTGGTGCCCACAGGGATCAAGAGGGGTGGGATCTCCCAGAACTGGAGCTACAGATGGTTGTGAATTACCATGAAGGTTCTAGGAACTGCTCCTAGGTCCTCTGCGAGAGCAAGTGTTCTGAACCACTGGTCAGCCCTCTAGTCTAGCAGACCTGAATCTAGAGAGCTCAAGTCTAGGAAAGTTGATGAGCTCAGAACAGGCAGAGCACAGGCTACATACCAACACGAAGCTGTTCATGGAAGAAGGCAGTGTATGAAAGCCCAGAGCACAGCAAACTCTGTGTCACAGGCTCTGGGAAGGGGCCCACAGAGTTCTAATCAGGTCCAGTAAGGATGTGACTTGAAACCTGTTCCTACCGCTGAGCTGCAGCAGGAAAGCATTAAGATGTCAAGGGAGACAAATACTTCAAAAACTTTTACCACGGGTACTGGTTGAATGAAAACATCACTGTCTACCACAAAGCACTGATCCTGTGAATGGCTATCTAGCTAAATCCAACAGTGAATCCTGCTTCTTAAGTCGCTATGCATTTGGGTCTTTGTGGCAAGCTCTAAGGACTGACGGAAACGGGATTCACATACTGTCTCCAGGGCTGAGGCCACCATCTCCTCTTCTTTGTGGGTTTGAAGCTCAATTACCATGACACCACTGTCAAAAACCCGAAGCCTGGAAAACACAGAGTGAGAACAGTGTGGGCATTTCTAAGATGTTCAACCACAAAGGAGAAGCAAGCCACAGTCAACTTTACTTAATGCCCAGGCCTGAGGACAATCACACAGTGTTTAAGTCATAATAACTACATGTAACTATAACAGAATTAAAGAACTCAAGAATTAACAAACAATAAAACTACAGACCACAATCTACATGGTAAAGTTTTTTTCTGGCTCAGGGTGCTTTTAGCCTAAGGATAAGGAGAATGCAGTTCCAAGCTGAACGTGTGCACTACGGGAGGTTCAGAGGTGAATTCTTCTGAGTTTCCTCTGGGAAATCACAAGTCTGAATATGATCTGTACTGGGACACACCCATCCCTGATAGGATGAAGGCCGGAGGGCAGGTGCTTGCAGTATTGGGGGGCGGGGGAATGAGGAATTCAGGTCACACATGGCACAGCCTCAAGAGGGCATCATCTGGCTTGCCATGCACAGTAGCAGGCTTGGGTGGGCTTTCGGGTCTCCTCTAGGCAGAATCATAGCTCCAGCTGACAAACTTCCTGTGGAGATTCCTTTACCTGACAGGCAATTTCAGCGCCTCCAGCATCTTGCATGCATTCACTAAATCTTCTGGTGAGAGCAACTAACGAGAAAAAAAAAACCCAGTTAACACTGCAAAGCAATAGAATGGGTCTACAGAACTGTAATAACCACTAAAACAGAATAAGAAGTCAATGGCATATGACCCAGAGAGCTCTGTACCCTACAGAGATCTGCATCCCTCTGTTTATTGCTGCTTTATTTACTAGAGCAAAGAACTGGACTCGACCTAGCTGTCCATCAACAGATGAATGTATAATGAAAATTTATATATATTGTATACACCAACATATGGAATATTACTCAGCTCTAAAGAAAAATAAAGTCAAAACTTACAGAGAATGGATAATCTTAAAATGTATAATATTAATTGAAGTCATATATTCTCAAGAAAAAACACTTCATGTTCTCTCTGACATGTGGAGACTAGCCAATAATGTGTGAATGTGAGTGTGTGTGAGTGTGTATGTGTGTGAGTGTGTGTGTGTGTGAGTGTGTGTGTGAGTGTGTGCAAAGAAATGTATGCATGGGTACAGTATGTAACAGAAAGAGAACAAAAAGGCTAAATACAAGAGGCTGAAGAACTGAATGTCGGTGATGGACACAAGGTATGCAAGAGGATTTTTTAAAAAGCTATTTTTCTAGCTATTATTTTGTCATGAAATTTTTGGTTTTGATGGTAGATAAGTATATAAAACATGACTCTGAAAGTGTAAATTTAATGCGAAGCCTCATAGCTTCCATGCCATTTCTAACTATAAAGACGTTTATTGAGTTGTACCGACTTTGGGTCTGGTTAGTTTTGGTATGTGACATTTTTATTTCCAAGTTTTTTTTAATAATAAAGTTTAAAAACTTTTATAAAGTAGAAGAAAATGCTATTCATCAAGTACTATAGGTCACTCAATTTCAAGGACAAAAAAATAAACAAAGAAGACAAAGTCAGTTTTCGCAGTTCTGCCCAATAGAAACACAGTGCAGGTCACTGCATGACCTCAGAACCTCCAGTACCCACAGAGACAGAGAAAAGGGAAGGAGCTGGGAATGTGGCTGAGGAGTGGACATCTCGCCCATGTAGAAGGCCCTGGCTCAAGCTCCAGCACTGTAATAAATAGTAACAACAAAAACGTTTTCCGAGATACTGACCTTTGTTTATCTTATACTTGTTTTATAAATTCAGACTGCTATGTGTAGCTACTAGTGGCTTCTGTTCTGGATAGTGCAGCCTTAATAAATCTGCACCGTGGTAGACACAAGCGTAGCTCTGAGTCACGTGGGATGGCTCCAGAGCCAGCTGAGCCTAATACAACACTTGTCAATCCACCATCTCTAGGTGAACTCAGTCAAGTCATCTGATCTACCCCTCAATTTCCTCATTCCCAAGTTACCTGAAGGTGAGGGCGGTAAAAGCAGGAGTGAGAGGCTAAGCGAGCTAACAGCTGGTGCTCGCCTCATCGACGACAGGACGGGGCTGGACTCCGGGACTTGGTGAGCCATATGGAAGTGGCAGCTTACCCAAGCTGCACTGGACTGCTGGGGCACCAAGAGCACCAGGAAAGAGTCTCAGAGGCCACGCACAGGGTGTGACTGGGCATAGGGCCTGAAGAACAGCTCCTACTGATACTCAAAGGAGTAAGGAGAAATTGTCTCTGCGCTATCTACAAAGAAATCTGAGTCCAGCTGAGCCTGCAAGAGTTAAATACTGCAGAGGAAAACCTTCCACTCATTGCAGTACACAGACCTCAGCACTGGCAGGCATCGCTCACTGCAAACCTTTACTTTTAAGGTGACAAAACTGAGTTCCAAGGCAGTGAAGTGCACCACTCAAAGTCACTCAGCCCCAGGCCAATCCCGTTTCTCTCATCACGCTGCTTCTGAAAACAGCTTTGAGGTTCACAATCAATGTGTGTTCACTAGAGGGAACCATGTTAACATGCGTTCTTACCTCCATCCCTCGAGCTCGGTTCACCAAACAGTACACCTCTGTGAGCGACATTATTCCCCCACGTTCCTGTTAAAATGGGAGAAAGAAAAAAACAACAAGTATTTATCATTTCTTAACAGAAATCATAATCTGAGTGAAATCACAAATTACATTGCTTTTTCCTAAAAAGTTGTATTTATACACAAGAGAGCCTATTCACATCCTCCGCAATGCCTCGAATTCTACAAATGGACTTCAACATCGTTTAGATGAAAAGAGGGCAGCTGCACCAAGCTTCCAAACTGTCCTTAGTCTCCTGACTGCAGACGTGATTCAGACTGAGAAAGACTGGAGAACTCAGGGGCCACGTGTGACACAGCCACATCCGCAAGCCCTGGAAGCAAGAGGCCAGAGTACTGCTGGCAGCCTGCGTCACCACAGGGCAAGCTTCAACAGGTATCACCTTGGTTAATTCAGGAAGGTGGGACGAGGCAAAACCACGTAAGAGGGGCCAGAGCCTTGATAAACTGTGGACATCAGTCCGGAATCAGACTCAGGAAACTGGTGCCACAAATAAGCCTGGAGCCGCTCCCCTTACCGGCAAGTGCACGGGAGCCACGGCAGAGCTCTGGAGACCTGCTCCGACTCTTCAGCAGCAGAGCTGAGGGCACTGGGGCCATGCGCCATGGTGGCTTGAAGCCTCTTAGAGGAAGGCTCACTAAACGTTAACAAATTTTTATGTTTATTTAATGTTTTAACTAATTTCTGTTAGTAAAGGAAGAAAGTATAGAAACAAGTGATACCATAATTTTGCAAGCCCTAATGAAATAACATAATAACATTATGTAGTAATGACCGTCAAGGGCTGCTAACTATGTATCTAGCTACGTATATATGTGTGTAGACAGACAGACAGACAGATACTACATACCTACTGACAGAAATGTACAGCATCCCCTATAAAATATTCTTGTTATAAAAAGCTGCTATTTATAACAGTTGACAGAGAACGTGTAGAATGAGAAACATGTTAATACCATGGAGTCAGTCAAACTATATGCTATAGGGTAAATTACCAGTTTCTCCCCGGAGAAGTTGGAATTAAATAAAAACGAAACAAAACACAACTTGAGGCTGGAGTTGCAGCTTAGGCGGATATGTAAATTCCTATGTTTGGCCATCAGCACATAAAACTAAAAACTAAACATATGAACACAGACCAGACATTTGACATTAAAGGTTTCTAGTGTTTTAGGTGAGACAGTGAGTGATACTGTAGCTGTGTTTAAATTAGTCTAGTATCATTATAGGTATTAGAATATTTACATACAAGATGATCAGCTTTAAAATAATTTACTGATGAAGATAGGTGATAGACACACAATGATTTGCACTTAGTTTAGCATATATTTAAAATACACCAAAAAAAGTGCTTTATGAAAGTATACTACAAAACTATTAGCAGGAACTATAAAGACTAGATATGGGGCCAGGCACGGTGGTACGTGCCTTTAAAGCCAGAACTCAGGAAGCAGAGGCAGGTGGATCTCTCAAGGCCAACCTGGTCTGCACAGTGAGCTCTGTGACAGTCAGGGCCGCGTAGAAAGATCCTATATAAAACAAACAAACAAAACCCAAATCCCAAACAAAGAAACAACAATAAAAAAAAACAAAACAATAAAATCTAAACATAGCCAGATATGGTGGTTCATGTCTATAATCCCAGTCCTTAGAGAGGCAGAGGCAGGAGAATGGTGAGTTCAAGGCCAGCCTGGGCTACAAAATGAATTCATTTTTTAAAAACAAACAAAAACACAGACTAGAGAGAAATATGTTTATAAAAGGAAAGATCCTTTGAAATCAGAAAAAAGTCTCATCAAACAGACTTAATGAAGTACAAACATCTGAAATGGAAATTAAAAGTAGTTTTGAAGATTACAATTAAAGATAATTAATAAGTGTACTTAAGCCAATTTAATATTCCTGGAAGAAAAAAACATGTCATTTAATGCCAACCACATGATGAAAACAGGCTCTTGAGACTTCTGATGACATGGAAATAATTTAGCAGTGTTTGGAAAGCAGGGGTTTGGATTTACCTACCTCTAACGGTGCCTGCAATATTCCAGCCAGCTGTTTGGCCAGCTGCATGTGGTACTGCGTGCCTGAGCCATAGGTCTCCCGGGTAACTGGGTTGGCTATTCCCATACTCAGCAAGTAGGACTTAAACCTGATGGTCTGTAAGAGGGTGGGAAAAGCATCAGCAGACTGGAAAACAGTTTCTCCGCACGACACTTGAAACTCTTCATCATAAGCTCAATGGGCACCGTTGTCTTCTACTGTGTTTCTATGCTGTGGACTTCAGCGGTGAGCATCTTAGTTGCTCCTTGAACAAATCTAGTTATTCTCTTCCTTCTACCCCAGTCTCATGCTGTTCATTCTCAACATTTCGTGTGAAAGAAAGGCAGTAACTGAGCTATTTTTAATGCTAACCAAATACTACAACTAAGAACTCACAAAGGAAAAACGGATCTGACCAGATTGGCCAAACTTAACACGGCAGACAGCACAGATGTGTATGGAACAGCTACTCTGCGACTCTTTAGATATTTCAATAGCTTTATTTCCTACACCATAAGAAAGAACACAGAATAATCTTGACCCTTGTAGAACTAGCGAAAAAGAATATGATCCAATTTCTCCTTAGCACTTCACACGCAAGCAATAAAAACGTCACACTAAGAAAGCAGGGCCAGGCCGGGCGGTGGTGGC
>NC_022032.1:371099-372452 GCF_000317375.1 Microtus ochrogaster | reverse complement strand
AGAGAGAGAGAGAGAGAGAGAGAGAGAGAGAGAGAGAGAGAGAGAGAGAGAGAGAACTAATTTTTTTCTGATAGATCAACAAACAAAGATTGTAAAATGCCTTCCAGGTTAAAAATGACAATACCCAGCTGCAGGAATACCGTTTTTGGACATAATTATAACTGGGCCACAGATCTGGAATATTAAGCCATGACACAGTTTTGTGTGCAGTACCTACTGCACACAAAGCATCCAGTGCCTCTCAAACACACCGAGTAAAACCACTGCAACAAATGTCTACTTCGAGGGCTTCTTCAAACTCAATCAGATATGTTTCTAATAAACTATTTCAGGTTGCTGTAGAATTTCTCAACTAAGTGATGTGCATGGATATTTCCTTTCTTTCTTTCTTATTTTCTTTTTTGAGAGTCAGTTAAGCAAGAACTCCACCCACACAGTGGTCTGACATACACAACAGCAGTGACAATCTGCGGGAAGTACCCCCACCTGAAAACCCCCCCCCTTTTTTTTTTTTTAGCTCAAAGAATAGTGTAAGAATAACTGTGTAAGATCCTCATAGCCAGCTCACTAAGCTAACACTGAAAACAAAAGGAACGTGCACACACCTCACAGGAATTTCCTCAGATAAACAAAGGCTTAGACAGTAGGTTCTTATCGGCAAGAGCCAGCTGATGCAGGAAGCCTTTGTGGGAGGCCCCAGGCACCCGCTATGAAACTGAGTCAATTCTAACATTTAACGCACACACCAAAGCTAGAACAGAGGCACATCGTGTAAATTTAGATTTCTACACTTACTACACAAGCTGTTAATAAATTTATTTCACTTGTTGAAGTAAAAACGCTATGAGAAATCAGTTTATTTCCACAGCAAAAAAAAAACCCTGAAACATTGAGTTTACACAGAATATATCCTTTATCACGTGTAGAACAAATAGTAGAACAAATAGAAATTCCACAGTCCTTTAAAAGAACTGGCTAAAAAATGTTTTAAGTATTAAAAATATTAATTACAAAACACAAGTAACAGTTTCTTAAAGTATGGGAAGGTATATAAAATAAAAATTATAGCAAGAAAGATGCACACACCCATTCTATTATTAAATCCTTGGCTTACAGAGCGTTCTATTGTTATCCACATCACAGCCAAACTTCATTGTAGTTCTGTTTTAAACCCAGACGCCGTGTGCTCGTCTGCAGGGACCAGTTATTCATCTCATTAGCGATTCCCACACGTCTGAATTTTCTGTTCACTACAGCGCTTCTTCCCTTTGCATATCCCACTCCTCTTGCTGGACCTTGCTGACACTGCTAACACCTCACACCCTTCTTCCCTTTGCATATCCCACTCCTCTT
>NC_022032.1:369506-370999 GCF_000317375.1 Microtus ochrogaster | reverse complement strand
TCCCTTTGCATATCCCACTCCTCTTGCTGGACCTTGCTGACACTGCTAACACCTCACACCCTTCTTCCCTTTGCATATCCCACTCCTCTTGCTGGGCCTTGCTGACACTGCTAACACCTCACACCCTCTGGCCTCCCAGCCCTTCTCCCCACTGCTAACAGGTCTTCCTAATCCCAACAAACATCAAGGGCCCTGTCATGAGTCTCTTCTAGAGACCGCGTTTTCTCGTCACCAGGCATGTCTCACATGCCAACAGTGCCAGTTTGCCTGCCTACCTAGGGGACCATGACAGTAGCCACAGCTTCTTACGTGTGGAGAACAAGAACTATTTCCTAAACAAGTCAGCCTCTGTAACACAACATAATGCCTGTGGAGAACTCTCTGAGGGTGAGAATCCATGGGAATAATTTATTTCCTGAAATGGCATAGTTTAGTTCATAAATTAAAGAACTTTATTTTGAACATCACAGCCCCCTTCAGAAACAGGAATAGTAATAACAGAGAACAGCTCTCTATTCCGGCCCTCTCTGTACGTGTGAGCATATGAAAAAGCTGGAGCAAAATGCGCCATGGTGAGGGAGGTCTGTCGCAGGAAACAGGAGACTATGGATTTTTGGGCAAACTAAATAAATTCCAAATTCCAGACTGTAACTAGTCACAGTGTAGGAAGATGTTTAGGGATTACCTCAGAAATGTTTTTGTCAGTTTCTTTTCTTTTTTCTTCGAGTTTCCTTTCAATACCTACGATCCCTACAGCTCTTACTCTTCCTGGCTGGAAAAGAAAAAAGAAAAAACAAAAACCAAAAAACAATTAGATCATAAGATACACAAAACAGAAGGAAACAAAGCCCTTTGTAAGCCGCACTGACTTTTCAAAGGTGGGAAAGAGCCCACCCAGAAAACAGCAAACAATCACATTCAGCTTCCTTTCCAAAGCATCTGTCTCCTTCTGTTCCTACATAATGACCTTCAACAGCAAAGGAAAATAAATATAACCAGCGGCATGCATGCGCTTCTCTGTATTTTAGGTATAATTAAACTTCTTATTCTTTTTTTATTCTTTGGCGATCTATCATATATTAGATATTAATAATCTATCAAATGTATAAAACTGTAGCTAAAATTCTTGTACTCGACAAGTTATTAACAAGCTATTTCCTCACATGTGAGTATCTGTCCACAGCTGATGACTGACTCAGACTAATTCCCAGGAAAATTCAAATTTTTTTAAAAAAGCAGAACTCTATTGTTTTGCTTTTATATTTTTGGTTGTGAGCCTAGCCTTTAAGGGCTGAGCCATCCCTCCAGGCCGTTTTGCTTTTGACAAGCGTGTGATCACAGAGTTTGTTGTCAGTGTCTTCTTCCTCCTCCTCTCCTCCTCCCCCTTCTGTGTTTTGGTTTTTTTGAGACAGGATCTTTCTTTCTTTTTTCAACTGATAACTAATAGTGGTTTATTTTTACTAAAAGATACTATGTCTTTTAATAAGTTACTT
>NC_022032.1:367664-369296 GCF_000317375.1 Microtus ochrogaster | reverse complement strand
ACACAGTAGACCCCTTTGTCCATATATCTTTACTTGCAAGTGGTCACTGGTCTAGTTCAAGGCCTCTGGTTTCTACTACACCATCAAAACTGGGCCCTCACTGAGACTCTTCTTGGATGTCTTGTTGCCCTGTGTTGTGGAGATCCTGCAGCTTTGGGTCTGTAGGACAGGCCCCTTTACATGCTCCAGTAGATCACAGATGGGGTAGATGTTGGGGCAGGCCAAGCCATAAGACTGGTTCTGGACCTGGGCAACTGCAGGGTTGGTCAGTCCAGCTGCTCTCCCCTGTCCCACCACCAGGGTGAGCTCTCCAGCACTGCCCCAGCTATTTCAAGCTGGCAGCAATGAGAGAGGGACCAGTTCTCCTGTTTTCATGCCCTCAGGGTATGCTCTCCCACACCTACACCATCAAAGGCAGCTCTACTGTGTTACCCCTGTGAGCCTCAGGTACAGGGGTCACTCTCCCCAGTGCTGCAGCTGATGAGGGGCAGGGACAGCTCTCCTGCTCTTATGACCCCAGGACCAGCTCCTCTACTGAATGAGACAGGGTCTTTCTAATGTAGTCCTGGCTATCCCAGAAATCACTGTGTAGACCAAACTGGCCTTAAACTCAACAGAGATCTTCCTGCTTCTGCCTCCTAAATACTGAGATTAAAGGTGTGCACAACCACGTGCCCAGAGTCTTCCTAAAGAGTATGTAAGTACAGAAATGAAAACTGCATTGGCTGGCCTTGTGGCTCACACCCCCAGTACTTGGGAGGCTCAGGCAGGAGGACCATTTCAAGAATGGGACCAGCAAGGCTACACAAAATTCCAGGTCACCCTGTCTTAAGAAGACAAACAGAAAAGAAGATATTACACTTACAAATAGCTTTAACAATACCTGGGGTCCTTTATTTGTTTGTAATGACTGGGAAACTGGCACATTCTCCCACCTTCTCTGTGTCATTTCCTCTGATAAACGCCTATAAAACTGTAACATATATGCAAAGACTTGAGTCAGTCAAATGGCAGCCATCACACACACTACTAAAACATCTGTTTAGTATAACGTTCTGCTCAGTTGTCAGTAACAGGCCTAGACCCCTCAGACAGCAAAGGAAGGCAACAGCTGTCTTCTAGGATCAGCTTCAGAAAGCACAAAGAAATCAAAACATACACACAAGCACACATGCACACACGCGCGCGCACGTGCGTGCGCACACACGCGCGCACACACACACACACACACACACACACACACACACGAGCTGGTCTCTACATACAATGGAGTGCTCTCCCCACAGACGAATGCCACTTCAGCAAAAGCCCTCACTTTAGGCAATCCTACAGATGTGGAGCGCTGCCAGCCTATACTGAAACAAACAGTCCAGAAAAATTACATAACCATTTCTTCACAAAGAGCAGAGAATAATTTGTCTAGTTAAAATACAAGGTAAAAATTAGGGACAAGTCAAACGCAATAGTATACATCTATAATCCCAACAGAAGGATCAGTGCTAGGCTACCCTCAGCTAGATAACAAATTCAAGGCCACTATGTGTCACATAATACTCTATCTCAAAAAAACAAAAGCTAAAACAAAATTAAAGACAAAAATGTGGCTAGGCTCACAAATAATCCAATGTATTC